>NC_058160.1:27205205-27509750 GCF_020080835.1 Cotesia glomerata
ATGATAAGTATGCTAATAGATTTAATGTGTATCATTCTATTTTTTTTCAATCCAATAGCGGTTTTATTTAAAACGATGGCAACGGAGCCAGATTAAAAAAGTTGATAACAGTCTTAAATATTGCAAATATCCCTGATATATAATTAGACACTACACGAAAAGAACAAGATGACACTGGATATCATCCCAGATTATACTGAGTGAAAAAAAAAAATACAGATAGTAACCAGTATAATCCAGATTACATTGAGTATAATCCAGATTACAATGCGTATAATCCAGATATCATGCAGTATAATCTGAATTTTTTTAGCTACTATCTGAAATTTTTTTTCACAACAGATATCACGGAGTATAATCTGGAATGATATCCAGTATCATCTTGTTTTTGCCGTGTACTTGCAACAATTAAAGTTATAATTACCCGTGGGTTTTAAAAGTAATAAAAAGTCTTCAAGGTAAATAACCTAAACCAGCTTCTAAACTGACAGAACTTCTCATACTTGAGATACTGCTGGTTCTTTTGCAGCTTCTTACAGACTCTGGTCCAAAGACTGCTGCTATTTCAGCTGATTTTTTAATAGACAATGCCTCATGATGAGCTCTAGTTCGATTCACACCGTTGGAGAATGATTTTTTGTTTCTATCGCTACCACCGACGTAAACTAACCGCCCATGTGGGTCTCTAGCACTAACTACCAGTACTTTCTCATTCTTTGACTTTGATGCCTGCTGAGATTTTTTACCAGGGCTGAATAAATCATAGTCCAGTGCTAAATTGTCAGAGCTACTTCTCACTGGAGATGGACGCATCTAAAATTATAATCAGGTGGAGTATAAATATCTTTATTGAGTCTTCTCAATAAAGTATAAAAATCTTTATTGAATCTTTATCAGGCTCTGAAAAATACATACATAAATTTATAAATACAATTTAATTCTATTATTCTCTATTACAATCCTTATAACAAACTATAAAAATTCTTACCATAACCAGTACATGAAAGTAGTCAAGTAAATTAATATATGTTAAAAAATAGTTTATCGTAAAACACATTCTATTTTTCTTTTTGTAACTAATTCAAAAAATTTTTTAAAAATTACTTTTATTTTTAACTTTTTATCTTTATAGTTTGTTATAAGGATTGTAATAGAGTATAATAGAATTAGATTGTATTTATAAATTTATGTATGTATTTTTCAGAGCCTGATGAAGACTCAATAAAGAGTCGAAACGTCGCAATAATAACAATAACATGACTGTTTAATTTGTCATTTATTATTTCCAACTACCTGCGATTTTTTTCATATTAGTATAAATAACTTTTACTCATTAGAGCTTATTCATTGAACTTGTTTTATTTTAAAATAAAACAAGTCTTACCTTATGATATTCTAGACTCTGTGAAGATGAATGACTTCTGCTATTTTTTATTATTCTCGCTCTCTCCGGACTACAATCTCTACTGAGAGTACCTTCTGATGGAATTATACCGTGCTGTCTTAGCTGTTCTAGGATAGTAGGCTGAGTGACGGCTCTCGTCGCGCAATAGCATTTGTTACTTTCAGAACAGCTGTCTGTATCGCAATTACATATTACCGGATTATTGACAGCTGTCAGTTCTTGTCCAGGAGATCTTCGCGGTAGTGAGCAATAACACTTGTCAGCAGATACGCATGTACATGATTCCGAGTCATAGCTACACTCACTGCAACTCACGTACCCGCTGCTGCTGCGATTTGCACCCGCGCTGCGAGTCACACGTTTGCCTTAAATAAAACAATAATCTTATTATTACAAACGTTATAAATAGTTATGACTTGGTTATAAAAAAAAGTCATTGAATTTACACGTATCACTGTCCTCGGAGTTGGCTACTTTTGATGATCTTCTCCACGAGGGTTTTCTGCGACTTAATCTACTGGCGAGAACTCTGTTTCGGCTATTTCTTATGTCACAAGATGAACTACTGTCGAAACTTTCGTTGAATTTCTTCGCTGGAAATATCACTGATGTAAACTCCGTTGGTCCAGTTTTTAATTTAGAAACAGATCTTCTGATAGCTCGTCCGAGAAGACAAGATTTACGCGTTGATCTTCTTCTCTGTGGGCGACGTCTACGTTTCATTATATTTGCTGACCGTTGGTATAATTCATCCTGAGTTAAAGTTGATGCCAGCTTCAATAGAAATTCTTTGTACAGAGGTTTTAATTCATTGAAAGACATTCCTTCGGGATCTATAAAAAAATAAATATTAAATATAAAGTAATCATTTTTTAATAATTAAGCAACCTTGCAGTCACTATTTGACTGCCGTAATTTGTAAGCTATGAATAAATAAAATTTTACTTTATTAAATAATGATTTTTGTTAAATTGCACTGTACTTTTTTAACTATTGACGTTTTTAAAGATATAAGCTCATCCCGATGTTACACTCATCAAGAGCTTTCATTTGAGTACCCACATGCATTTTTGATATATTTTTCATAAATACATATATGTAATATATATAAATATATAAAATATATGAAAAATTGATGTGGGTACTCAAATGAAAGGTCTCAATAAGTGTAATGTGAGGGTGAGCTTATATCTTTAAAAATATTATTAGATGACAAGATTCAATGTCATTTCTTAACTATTGACGTTTTTAAAGATATAAGCTCATCTCGATGTTACACTCATCAAGAGCTTTCATTTGAGTACCCACATGCATTTTTGATATATTTTTCATATATACATATATGTAATATATATAAATATATAAAATATATAAAAAATTGATGTGGGTACTCAAATGAAAGGTCTTGATGAGTGTAACATCGGAATGAGCTTATATCTTTAAAAATGTCAATAGTTCACAAGATACAAGGTCATTTCTTAATTATGTATCTAGAGATAGAGTATTTTCGAATGCAGCTTAAATACTTATTATTATAAATTAACTATTGATGAGAATGATATGAAACCTTGAAAAGGCACAACTCCAGGTCAAGACTTTTCCAACAATACCAAATTTAACCATAAAAACCCAATTTATAATAGAAGTACACAGGCCACAAAATTTTGCTTATTCTCTTAATAATATAAATTATATTAATAACTTACCAATAATAACATCAAGAATATCATCGACACTAGTTAATCCTTCTTGATTTCGAAATTCATCAAACAGTTCCGTGAATCCCAATGGAGTACCACCATGAACATTAGTAGGTAACCTAGTGCTGTTTGATTTCAAAAAACTTCCACGTCTCGGTAGCTCAACTCTCGTCAATAAATCACCTCTCTCGACCTCGATATCACTGACAGATCGTTTAAGTTTGATACCTTGGCTAATCTTAGCCGCATTTTCAGTTCTACTAATCGGAGGTTCGCTACCAGCACGGTCTCTCTTTCTGCATTTCGGATAACTCGAATCCGAGGTAAAAGCATCCGAAGAGCGAGAAACTTTCTTCGAAAATTCATCGATCCTCGAGACTCTTTGCATTCTTCCCGCGCCATAAACACTCTCTTGATTCCTCATATTGCGCCTAGGATCCAGCTGGTCTTTCTTCAAAGCTCTTCCTCTATCGCTCTTAATAACCTCATGACGACACGAAGAAACTGAACTCGCTACACTACTCCTCTTCTGCTCAGGAATCTTAACATCCTCCTGACTCAGAGTGTAAATTTTATCAACATCTTTAAAATGATCTTCATAAGTTTTGCTTCTATTTCTAGAATTACGCGTACTTCTTCCGTAAATAGAATTATCACAGCTCTTGGAGCTGTCTTCATTACATTTATTAGCCTGGCAAATTTCCTTTTTACCTCGATGAGCATCATAAACTTCATTTCTGCTACTATTTTTATTTAAATCATAAGAGCACTGATTTCTCTCATACAATTGAGCCTCTGGCATATTAAAAACCTCTCCAACAATATTATTACTATTTCTCTCAATAAAAGAATAATTATTCTCTCTCCCTTCACCAAACCCTCCCTTATCTTTCCTTTGAATTTTTTCATAATTATTCATCATTCTCGAGTGTACTTCATTTTCATCTTGAATTTTTTCCTGAACTTCACCCGAATAAATTTTATTCCTTAAATTATTAACACCCTCATTATTATTTCTATTAATAGAATTTCTTCGTTTTACTTCTCTGCTATTTTCTCTTACAGAATCATCCCTCAGTTCTTTCAAAACACTTCTCTCCTTCATCATCAGACTGTGTCGTTTTCTCGCCTCAGCAACATCCTCAGACCTGATCTCCGAAGTCTTTTTACGCCTTGCAACTTTGCCATTATTAATAATAACTGACCTGGTAGACCCACCATCCGTCGTAGAACCTGACAAAGAAGAATTCTTCTTGGATCTCGGTGGTCTGACAGGATGAGGAGCCGATACCTTAGCAGGAAAATTATTGTAAGTATTTTTACTTGCAATCGAGGTATAATCAGCGACGCTGGAAGCCACGGAAGCCAGACTGACACAACCCAGACCATTGGTCTGCCTAGGACGTCTGCGATTTGAATCAAGATCAGCTAATAGCGCTCGGTACAACGTTGCTGCGGCAGCAACAGCTTCTTCCTCGCTTGAGCAGGCAAATACATGACACTCGAGTACTCTCGCTGCTCCGGGACGTCTCATTACTACGGCAAAAAGCGGAGGGTACCGGTTAACATCTGTTGCAAGACCTCGCATCGTACGATACAAGTCAGCGTGCTTGTCTTCACTGCCAGGTGTCTGCTCGTCGCCAATTAGCGGGATAAATGCATGGTGATACTCATTCGGCGCCACTTCTGATGATGCGTCAGGTAGTAATCGTTTTACACGCAATCTCAAAGCGCTCCAGACCGCTATTCTTCGGAAAGGATTTGTCTTCTCAATGGATCCAGATGTTCGGAATGTCAGACCACGCCTCGATACTTCTAGTTCCGCTGACACAATATTTTCCATGCGTTCCAATAATTGCCTCAGTGGCTCCTGGAGTCCTCTTACACTTGCAATTCTCCCTCCCACTGGCGCTGCGCCTAGATATTTCACCTATAAATGATTTAATTATTACTTATTGTAATATTTAATTAAATTATTTATAATTTTAATTATCATGGATATTAATAGGATTATTTTAATTATAGTTGTAATTGCTCGCGATCAACAATCTTGTAAATTATTATCTTGACCGTGACTCATCATGAACAAGTGGTACGTGCATGCTGAATAAAGCAATCATCGGATCGGAGATCGGTACAGCGAGAGTTTGTTTAATATAATATGATTTATTTATTTATTTTTATTGTTGTTATTGCCATTAGATATCTTCAATTATTCGACTGTTACGCTCGTATACTTTTACAATCCAAAGAGGAAAGTGATGCGATGAATGGGGAAAAATAATGCGTGTGTATTCACAGAAAAGCTTACGTGAAAGTTAACTTTCTTTGTTTGTTAAATAAAAATATGTAAATATTTTTTTTATAATCAAATTTGCTAGTTATTAATATGCAGTGTTTCATTTTTAATTATATGTTAATTATTGATCAATAAATATTATTGAACTCTGATGGAATTAAAGATTAAAATTAAGAAAATAATTTACTGTTTTAAATTTATTTTAGAAGAAAAATAAAAATTTGAATGTCATTAACATAAGTGAAAATATACAGTGTGCAAAATGTGTGAAAATAACAATGGAATTTCTTATTCTTGAGTATAATTTAAATTTTAGATAATAAAATAATAAATCCGGAAGCTATCTGAATAGCAAATCAGATAGCTTGTAAGATAAATTTTATAAATTTCTTCTAATTTTGTTTTCTTCTTTATAAATAAATAAAAATAAAATAGATGTAATTACCGGTAAGATAGCGGCCGCGCATTCACCCTTTTCACCGGCTTCAGCCTCGACGGATGCAAACATGGCCTCAATCCGGGCCTGGACGGCGCCATTTATTTTTTTCTGCTCGTCGAGATTAACATCGCCCAGATTTCCGTAAATGCTTCCGTAGACGTCTCCGTAGCTCGAGCTGCATACTGACCTAGTGTCGTCGAATAATGAATCGATCCTAGCTTTGCTTCTCATCGAGCACTCAGATACTGCGTCATTCAGCCGGAAACCTCCTTCGAAGCACGACATCTTCACGTATGTAGCCACGAGGCACCTTTCTCTGGTATTACTTCTTCAATTACAGATATTAACGATTTGGAATTACTTAAGAGGTGGAGTCACTTCCGCTTTGCCTGAACACATCATTGATCTCATTTCATCTGGAATAAAAATTATTATTATTATCTTTGTACTGGGAAATATGTAAAATTTTTAAAAAAATTTTAAGCGAATAAATTATTTCAAAAATATTAATAACAATAAAGTTAGCTGACATCTAAAAATTAAAAAAATTTTTTTCATTAAAAAATTCTAACTAAAAAATAAAAAAAAAATTTTTTCATTTGTTGAAAACTTCAAAAATATTTTTTAGTTATAATTTAATAAATTAAGCGAATAAAAAAATCAAAAATGTCGGCTAACTTTATTATTATAAATTTTAAAATAAATACAACAAATTTTGTTTTGCAATTATTTATAAACTCAATATAATTAATTAAGCTGATAATTGTGTCTTAATTAAAATATTTTTATTTGAAAAATTCTTTAATAAATAATGAAGAAATAAATGACAGTGAAAGTAACACACATGTGACAATTTTTAAAGTTACAATTTTGTTTTTATCACTTTTTGCCGACAATTATAATAAATATGTTATTTATTTATTTAAGTTCTTTATTACAGCTTACCGGCTGATTATTTTAATTAAGCTTTTTTGAGGCTAAAATAAAATTTCTTCTTAAAATTTTTTTCACTTGTAAAAAAAAGGTTAATCCTTATTGATTTTATTGTAATGTATCTGAAAAGATATAAAAATAAATGTGATTACAGCTTTTGAAAAAGAACAATTTAAAATAAAAAATATTAAGGTAAAAGCCCCAATAGATGATCACGTACCAGTATATGATCACTCCATGTATTTGTGTATCTATATTCACAAATATAGGTATACAAATACATGGAGTGATCATATACTGGTACATGATCATATATTGGGGCTTTTACCTTACCAATAAAACGAAAAACTTTCTTATTAAGAAAAAGTGTACCAAATATAATGGTACCCAAATAATTTCAAGTCATTCCGGTTTATTTGAAACCGTTAAATTTAAATACTTACGAGACAGTTATATCAAAGTTCTTTAAATAAAAACCGTCACGATGATATTCAATTTTATTTTATTAATAATAATGACAATAAAAACTGTCTATATATATTATTAAATATTAATTATAAATATTTTTATACTATTGAGCTGTTTAATTAATGTATCTTAAAGTTTCATCAGATAATTACAACTATAAGTGAAAATAAACAGCGAGGTATCAAATCTATATAATCAGCGATAAGTCTAACAATAAATGATGAGTTTCGTAAAGAGTATCACGGCTTTATGCTCAATAAAATTACTCAGAAGGTATATTTATCCATTGGATATTGTATATTTAATATGTAAGAGTTCATTATCATTTTCATTAGTGCGATAATCTGTATAGAATCCCAACCGATGAAAGGAGACGCGAACCATGAAAATTGGCTCAAGTTTCTCTATTTCTCTTCTTTGCTTCAGCCTCGGCAATTATTTTTTCGTAAACCATTTTAGTAAAAAGCGATAAAAAAAGTCTTTAGGCTTTCTCGTTTTTCCAGAGACAGAGTTTTAAATCATTATGCCATTTACACCATTAATTAACGTCGATTTTTCTAATTAATTTAACGATTAATATTCCCTGAAAAAAAAAAAAAAAATAACAAAAAGTAAAAATAGTATTAACGAGGCCAGCGTTATTTGGTTACAGCGCTGATTCAAAACTCGTTTAATTATTTAAGAACTTACTTTACTTATTTATGTATTTATAATCGATTAATGATCGGTTTTTGCACGGGATATTTTACCGGAGCTTGTAAGCAGCGTAGTAGTTCCGACTTAACGTATTCTCAATATCAATTTATTATGCAGATTTAAAACTTACGAAAGAAAGTTGATGTCCTACTTACTCAATTTACTTTATCAGTTTTTTTCGGCCTAAAGTCATCTCGAAGGTCGTCTTCCTGGATAAGAATTTATTATTATTAATAATTCATTGTAAATTATTCAATTTTTTAGATCATATAATTATACATGAAAATTAAGTTAGCCGACATTGAAAAATTTTTAGATATTTTTTTTTTTAGTGAAAAAAATGATTACAAAATAATTAAAAAAAAATTTTATTTGTAAAAAGTTTGATAGACTAGACTTTAAGTGCAATTAAAAAAAAAATATTTTTTAGTTTTAATTTAATAATTAAAAAAAAATAAAAACGTCGGCTAACTTTAGTGTTGAAAAATAATTTTTAAACAATTAAAACAAAAATTTTCACATGTAGAAAATTTTAAAAATTATCCGTGGAATTTTTTAAAAATAGTTTTTAGTTCTAATTTTTAATTTAAAAAAAAATCAAAAATTTTTTAGTGTCTGCTAATTTAATTTTCATTTATTAATTATACATGTACGTACCGATTTATCGATTTTATTAAAGATCATCAGATTATCATAATTCCATGATAAATATATCTGTAAATTGAGTGAAAAATTAAAAACAGTCACTTAGAAAAAAACACATGAGATTTAATGTTATTAAAATCACTAAAGCCGTTCACACATTGTTCGCAATCGGAACTAGAGCAGATGAGAATAAAATTCAACACTGGATAATATTAACTCATCAATTGTCTAATAAAAATAAGTACTTAACTCAATAAGTAAATAAATAGTTAAATAAATTCACAACACTGATATTTTAATTTAAATCACAAACAATAGATATCTTAAAACAATGAGCGGTTATATCAGTTCCCAAGACGAAGATTACCTTGAATGCGCTTAAATCTTGAGCACGTCACTGAGCAGACTAGATTGTAGGAACCGAGCGAAGAAATATATCAGAGTACCGTGTGTGGAGAGACTAAGAGTTACACTGAACATCAATAACTATATACACTAGTAGACTTCCCTGGTTCTGTTGCTGTTTGAGATTACGGGTGTAGAGTACTAGTAAGTACGATGAGAGCACACACTTCTCGTTAATTCGTGGCGAGAGATGTAGGTAGGTATTATATCGCTTCTGCTTCTGTTGTTGCTGTTCAGGTGAGCCCGGCTTCCTCAACTTTAATGTAACGGTACCGCTCAGATCGTCTTCGAGGCTCACCGAACCACACTTTGGCTTACTCTGAGCTCAGTAATTTTTATGTGAGAAGAGTCCTGTTATTCTAACCATAAATGATATGCTCAAGACTTATTTCATTCTCTCTTATTTTTATATTCTTGTTTTATAATCAAATCATATGTCATCACAGTTGTAACAGTTGGAGTAGTGAAATTTAATTATTTTTCTTCTTACTCTATTGTTGCTAAATTTATGAAAATTAAAATTCCAGATATTTAATCATTTTTAGAATTTTTTTAAGAAATAAATTAGTGCAAAAAAAAATTATTAAAAAAAAAATTGTAAAAAATTAAAAATGCAATTTTTTAAAAATAAGTTTTTGGAAGAAATTTTTTTGTTGAATAAAATTAAAAAATTGTCAAGTGAATGCTAACTTTAATGTCGTGCTAAATTTTCAGCAAACTAAAAAATATTAATGAAAATTTATTTTGAAGATAAATTATGGAGAAAAAAATTAAAAAAAAAAAAATGACGTAGAAATTTGAACAAATTAAAAATGCCATTTTTTAAAAATATTTTTTTTGGAATAAGTTTGTTAAATAAAAATAAAAAATAGTCAAATTACTGCTAATTTTGATGTCATTATATATTATTAAAATATTAATATAAAATATAGGGAAGAAAATTAATTTAGTATATATTTAATAATTTTTAAAATTTTATAGCAAATAAATTATGAAAATTAAGTTAGCTGACGTTTTTAATTTTTTTTTTTTTTATTAATTTAATTAGAACAAAAAAATATTTTTTAAAAATTGCACTTACAGTTTTTTAAGTTTTTTTACAAATGAAATTTTTTTTTATTTTTTTATAATAATTTTTTTAATGAAAAAAAATTCTAAAAATTTTTAAATGTCAGCTAACTTAATTTTCATAAAATTAATTCAGCAAATATTCAATAATTTTAAGAATTTTTCTAAAAAATAAATTACTGCATGAAAAATAAGAAAAAAATTGACATTTAATAAATTAAAAATGCAATTTTTTTAAAATAATTTTTTGCAACAAATTTTTCTGTTAAATAAAATTAAAAAAATGGTCAAATGACAGTTAGTTTTAATGTCATAAATAAATTATGGCAAGAAAAAATAAAAAAAAAAAATTGAAATGAAGAAATTTTAAAAAATAAAAAATGCAATTTTTTAAAAAATTTTTTTGATAAATAAAATTAAAAAATTGTTAAGTGATTGCTAACTTTAATGTCATAAAATTAATTACATACCTTTTTTCTTTTTTTCAAGTTTTGAAATTTAACATTTTTTTATAGGTAAGAATTAGAAAATAAAATGACTGGATTCCAGAATGCGGAAGAATTGGCTGAGTAGTCATTTTGGTAACGGTTGGATTGTTTTTTGAAAATATTTATTGTTTGCATAATAGTCATGACTCAGTGATTTTATTTTAATTTATAAAACTTACAGGAGGTAAAAGAGTGAAATTGCAGTAGCGTTAGGTCAAGGATAACAGGACGTCGAAGAATTGGAACGTCTTATCAGCTCCAAAGATTAATCGTCGTCATTCAATGCCAGGAAAATATATATAATTAATATTACAACAAGTTTATTTGAATAAACTTACAAATTAGGGCACCTGTTGCGTATGCAAAAGAGGATAAATGATAAATTTTAAGTGTTTGTAATAAGCACCTTGCGTATGTTCCTGAGAGCAACGGTTTCAGGACATAAACTTATCACAGTTGAACAGTCAAGGACCGTTGTGTATTTTAAGATTTTTATTCAGAGAACACAAGAGCTGTACATACATCACACACCTATTGAGTTTATATTCTTGGAGCTGGACTTACAATACGTCTCAGAGCATCTGTTGTACGTCACCTTTGAAAACTGTTCTTTAATAGCTTGCGCAATCTAACTGCTTTCTTATTGATATTAAAATTTTTAAAGTTGAGAAAAAAATTCATTGCTATGTTTATAGCCGAGTATTTATTTTTTCTTATAAGTGTGAGTGTATATTACTAATTTTATTATCGAGTATAGTGTATTTATAAATTAACGGTAGTGAGAAATTAGGAAGTGTGAATTTGAGCTGTCAATACGCAACACACGTGTTATGTGTTAAAACGTCCATGAAATGGATAAAAACGTAATATCGATGGCTCGTAAATTATGAAAGTCCGTTACGGTTGTAATGTGTGTACCGTCACGGGCAATTATTGTTTATAATTCAGTTGACGACCTTTTTTACATTATTTTATTATTTTTACATTGATTTTGCAATCACGTTGGCCTTGATCGGATTACAATCAATCAATTGCACAGACTTTTGCTTTAAATTTATAATACTGAAGTTAGCCGTCAGCTGTCAATTTTAAAAATTTTTTTAATGAAAATTAATTTAGCATATATTTAGTAATTTTAAGAATTTTATAACAAATAAATTATAGCAAAAAAAAATCAGAACAAAATTGACATCTAGAAATTTTAAAAAATTAAAAGTGCAATTTTTTAAAAATCATTTTTTGGAACAAATTTTTTTGTTAAATAAAATTAACAAATTGTGAAGTGATTGCTAACTTTAATGTCATATTTTTTTAACAAATCAAGCACAATAAAAAAATTCTTCTAAAAAATTTTAAAAGACTTAGTTATTGACACTTGCAATTTTATTCTAATTAAAAAAATAAAATGTTATCAAAAAACTATCTTAAAATTTATAATTCAAAAATTATATTTATTAATTAATTAGATTCGGTTTGTTTTATTTAATTAAAATAAAATTACAAGTGTTAATAACTAGTTCAGTGTCAATAATTGGGTCTTTTACCTTATGTGGAATTTTTAAGTTAAATTTTTTTTATAATAATTTAATTGCCATAAAATTCTTAAAAATTTCTCATGTTTGTCAATTTCAGTGTCATTAAAATTTTTATGCTCAAATTAGTGGGCAACTGTCAATTTTTTATGATACTGAAATTTATAAACATCTAGTAATTTTTTTTACAAATAAATTATAGCAAAAAAGATTCATTTTAAAAATTTCATTTTGAAAAGCTTGAAAAAATTAAAAATGCAGTTTTATAAAAATAATTTTCTAGATCTAGTTTATTTTTAAAGAAAAATTCAAAAATTGTCAAGTTTTTGCTAATATTAGTGTCATAATTTTTTTTATTTAAAAAAAAACACAATTTCAATTAAAAAAATGCTTTAAAAAATTTTTTTTAAATTTTCACAAATGGAATGTTTATATTAATTTTTTTTTATAATAATTTCATTGCTATAAAATTAAAAAAAAAACTTCTTATGTCTGTTAAGTGTCAGAAAATTTGTTTTCTTCTTTAATCTTATTTACTTTTTTTATCAATAAATAAATAATTGTACTTCATCAATGTCTTCTAGTAAGTAAAGGTAACTTAAATGAAATTTTTTTCATTGATAAAATGTCGGTATTTTTATTAGAATTTAAAAATAGTTTTATGTGAAAAATTTCCTTCAATTGAATTATTAATTATAATTATAATTATAATTATAATTATAATTATAATTATAATTATAATTCAGACTGCACCTCACAATCGACTTTTCCGGCTTTCCGTAAAGCATGTTTCGAGTTTTTGTTGAGCGAAGAGAATGCGTGATTTGACTATTGTCTTTAATAAATACTTTTATCTGATGATGGAGTGATATATTGATGTACTTACTATATGTATAATATACCAGTAATATTTGTAATACACTACTTTTGTTAATTAACATTCATTGTAATGTATTTTGGAAGGCCGCAAAGAGCTACGACTCCATGGCCTTTAAACAATAAATAATAATAATAATAATAATTTAAGGAGGTCCTTTCGCCGCCAATGTAAAATAAAAAATATTAGATTATGAGTAAATTTAATTTTTTGTATGGGTTTTGTATTTTAATTTATTGAAAATTTACTACTACAGTTGTTATGACAACTGGAGCGAAAGGACTTCCTTAAGTTAAAATCTGGAATCAATTACCAGCTGATTGTACGACGTTACCAATGTTTATGGAGTTTCGAACTGCTTGTTCTGAATATTTTTTACAATCTGATAGATCATAATATGTATTCATTGTATTAGAATTTAGTGATGATTGAGTGATTGAGTGACTGAGTGTTTAACACACTACATTATATATACTACTTTATATATATACTTTATATATACTACTTAACACACTACTTTATATATTATATTAAGATTTTTTGTATCAATTTTGGATGGCCGCAAGGAGTTTCGACTTCATGGCCAATTAAATAAATAAATAATAATAATAATAATAATTATTAAGATGCAATGTTATACTCAACGACATGAATGATAAAAGTTAGAATTTTTTTTTCTATTACTTTCCAAGGTCCCATAGAGTCATCATCATCATCAATTGGTGCAAGAACGTGAAGTGTAATTACACAGTCTGCTTCGCTCGAAAAGGAACTTGCTATCAAAGCGATTGTCACTTGAGATATAACAGCCCGTCCAAACAATACACTTAATAAAAAAAAATAGTGTAGATTTAACAATTGTGAAAGTCAGAGCAGTGTGTCGAATGTAATATGTGTTTGCAGGTAAAAACCACCGACTCGCTCTGAGATATAATTAAGAGCACAGCTAATTAGAACATTAATAAAAAAGCAATAACTTAAATAAATAATAAAAGAGATTTTAAAGAGATAAAACCCGAGACCGAGACTATCTCTGTAAAACGTCTCGAGCACGGAGATTTATTAATGTACTGTGACAATTGCATCACGAGTTTCATCACACTCTGTGCGGTATAAGTACTAATGTATGTAATAGTACCTACCTTTTACTCTACTTAACTGCTAGGTACTAATTTAATATCCTGTATCAGTTTCTGGTGATAGTATAAGTTGGATTACCTTGCAATATGTCATAAGACATATCTCCGGGACATATTTCTTCAAGAATGCTATTAAATTACACCTCGTCATTTTATACCTTTAAAATTAGCTTTAAAGTCGGATATCACTTCTATAAATTACTATGTTTGTATAAATATATATTTTTATATTAATTTTAAGGAAATAAATTTTCTATATGTATGTAAAAAAATGATACAGCAGTCAGTAGACGTGCCAATTTTTTTAATTTCTATGATAAATCAATTACAATAAAAAAAAATGCTTGAAAAAATTTCTCCTAGCATTCATTTCTAATTTTTACAAGTGGAATTTTTTTCATAATAATTTTATAGTATAAAATTCTAAAAAAATTAATAATCAAGTTTTAATTAATAATAAAAATGAATATTAAAAAAAAAAATGATTGAAAAAATTTCCACTAGTGTTTATTTTTAATTTTCACATGTGGAATTTTTTTCATAATAATTTTATAGTATAAAATTCTAAAAAAATTAATAACCAAGTTTTAATTAATAATAAAAAAAAAATGATTGAAAAAATTTCCACTAGTATTTATTTTTAATTTTCACAAGTGGAATTTTTTTCATAATAATTTCATTGTATAAAATTCTAAAAAATTACTAATTTCAATGTTTTAATTAATGATAAAAATATATATAAAAAAAAAATTGCACTTAATTTTTTAAAATTTCTAGTTGTGGAATTTTTTTAAAATTTTTTCATAATAATTTAATTGTTATAAAAATCCAAAAAATTGACAGATATCTATTAATTTCAGTATCATACAAAAATGTTATTATTATTATAAATAGAGTCGAAGCATTGTTGTAAAACCATCCGTTAATAGTTGAGTGTTATTTTAATGCGAACATACGTATAATTTTAGTATGATCGTGATAATTGATCGTAGAAAAAAAAAAATCTGAATAATTTCAGTCTTGATAATTAATAACAGAGAATTATAAAGAACGAGCTTTTATTAATAAAAGTATTCCAATGAAGTGACCCAATTACCCTGCGATCTGCAGGATTTTAAAATATAACTGTACTGATGTTTGCGTTAGGTAATATAACTGTAAGTCAAGCTTTTAGTATACTCGCGATAATCAGATCTTATTTTGACACATAAAGAATAATATTAATATTAATTGTTTAAATAAACAGCAAAGGTAGGAAAGTTAATAAAATAGTTTGGGTAAAAATTATAACAGTTGTATTGTTGCGTTTATCTGCGAACTACGCCTGTACAATAATCTCACACGTTAATTGTTTTATATTATATACATACATATATTTATATGTATATATATATAGTTTTTTATTTATTAATATATTTAAATACAATAAAAATAATTAATAACAATATTAATTAATTAATAATAGAATTGATAATGCATAAGCGTACGCAAGTTGCGAATAAGCATATTTGATAGTACACTAATAATCGGTCATTGTCCCGGTTATATATTTTTTTCTCGTTCTCATGACATAAATACGTAACTCATAGTAAGGTCCAACGATTTCCGAATACTTAGGAATTATTTATATTATATAGTGTAATATTAAATTTATTTAAAGCTCATTCGCACGCATGTGACGGTTAAACGCACATATTTATGTCGCATTAAATATATTTGATGGCACATTCCTATCGGTGCACACTCTTTAAATGTTACATATTTATATTTATATATATATGTATATATAAAAATTTATAAACTACAATTATTTTTTACAATTGATATTATTTATTTTTAAATTATGCTGTCGAGGATTTTTATCGCTGTAAAAACTCGACACACGGCACTTCCCGTTTCTTTTTCTTTTTATATTTATTTTTTAATGTATTATGTATTATATTCTCATCATCAATATGAATTATATCGTATCGTATAGTTTTGCTTGTGTAAGGCTCATACAACTCGAATCTCTATTACATTCCGTTCAACTGTTGTATGATATGTAATTCTTTAAAACATATATATATATATATATATTACTACACGCTCGATTCTGTATCATGTATGTATCGCTATTACGCAACGTAAAAAATAATGATCGATAAAATAGTTAAAAAAAAAAGTACACTATTGATCATTATTTTTTTAATTATTTTAATTAAATATTTAGGACAAATTTATCATCTGACTATAAACATATATCATTATGATTTATGATAAGAATTGTCCTAAATATTTTATTCTAAAGTTTTCTTCTTTTTAATAATTCTTAACATGTTAATTTAATTTTAAAATTAGTACGCTCTAAAATAATTATCGTTACAATAATAATTTTTATATCAATACAATTTATATATATATATATATGTAGAAATAGTTATTTCGGAGTAATAACATTAAATGGCGCAATAATAATAATAATAATTTTTTGCACTGACTCGTTCATTTGGTAAATTGAACAGTTTTAACATTATTTTTTTTTTTTTAATATATAAAAGTGATGCAATATACATGGATTATTATTTTAAATTTATATAAGTGTACAATTATTTTGACAGATAGCATGTGAATTTACCAGGCTGTAAATTCAAATGCTACTGAGTATTTTAATCCGGGCACTGGTACTTGTAAATTACAAAACCTCACAACTTGAAAAGGATTTCAGAATAAAAATTGTTAGAAAAAAAAAAACATATGCATGTCGACCTTGATTCTATGACTGATTGAGAAGATAACGATGATGACTAATAGCAGGATTGTCATCTTCATTATCGTACGTATGACGCAATGCCTTTTGATGTGATTTTATAATAATAAATTATGATAATTTTGTTGTCTTCATATCAACATAAATTTTATCCCAGTCTAACTATTTAATTTCAATTATTATTTTACAAACAATAAATATTTACATTTGTAAATAATTATTTTAAATTGTTATTTTATTAAACGAGATAAATTTAGCCGACTGGTTATACGCCGAATATTAATTATCAACTACCATATTTATATTTATTTAATATAACGTAATTTAATTCCATTGATCCGTTGCCTGCAAGTCGACGACCAGGTATTTAGGCCACCTAACTTAACACATTTATTATTCGAAAAATTCCACGTGTCAAATCTAATACGTAGATAATTTATGTTAATATTTTGCAGGTATTTTTATAAAATTCCATATAATAAATCTTCACATTCTTCCAAATTTAATTCCAACAACAAAAACAATAATAATAATTATTATCATCACAGTAACAATAAAAAATGATAATAATAATTATTATAATTAATTAATACTTCCGGCATAATTTAAAATTAAAGGTCTTTCGCTGACTCAAGGTCGACATCCTTAACTTTAGTTAAATAATATAGCAGACGGTAACACGACGGCGTGACGACAAAACAATTATATTCTTCATCCGCTTAATTAGTTAGTAACAAGTGTAAGGTCGTAATGTTCATTCTTCCTCTAGTTTCAATATACTTATATATTATTCCCATCATAATCAGGCTGAGCCTTAGCCTCAGACTCGTAATACAAGTACTGTGAGTTGAGTTGAGACAAGTAAAGTCAACGCTCTCATAAACAATCAATGAGAGATAGTTAATAACTTAAATGTCTGGCTAGGTCAACTTACTATTCCAAACAATAAAACTGACAATTTACAATGGCTCTTTGTAATAACAATTAAAAATAAACATTCCGTGAGTAATTATCAATTACTTAAAAATCCAAACCCGATATTTAAATAAAAAATTAACGCGGTCTGGGCCTTGGAAGTGGCTGAGCCAAATGATTGCCCCGATTATTATAAACTTTATCATTGCTATCATCAAGATTTAACCCAGCAACCATTTGAGCTATTTCACGGTCTTTTATTTCGTCCTTAGGCAAAGTGGTTCCATTCTGAGCGCTGAATCCCAACGACGCGATGCTTCCGTAGCTTCTGCTTCTGTGCTCAGCTTTAATGCTCTGGGAAAAAGCACGCTCATTAATGTGTCCCTTACGCCGGTAAATTCCAGTATTAAACCGCGAATCGCTTTCATGATTATCCTGATTGCCATCAAGAGTGATTGCCGCGGTGAGGTCAGCATGAGACACAGCGAGTCTCCGGTTGACACCGAGGGTCGACGAGTCCATTTCCTGGTGTCTCCGTCCGCGGTTCCCCGCAGTGCCATAGGTAGGTTGATACATCGCAGCAGGAGGCGGCGGTACCACCGGCAGTGGCGCGTAAACCGGGACAATTGGCGCTGCTGCGGGTATTGGCCTCATTCCCCGAGGATGGTGATGATGGGCTTTGCGAGGTAGCGTCGCAGCGGGCACCAGGAAAACTGGAGCCGGTCTTGCAAGAGTTCCAGCCACGGATCTGCTCGGAGGCATCGGATGCGTGTGGTGGTGCTGCTGCCTGATGGGGTGCCCGAGGGTGTGGTGTCCATGGCCGTTTGTGTAAATCGCCTGGGGATGCATTTGGTGATGAGAAAGCGGGTGATGAGGAAGCTGCATGGGTTGCTGCTCTTCATGGCCAGACCGATTTTTAATCTTCTTCAATTTTTTGGTGGCTTTCCTCCGGGTGGAGGAGGTCGACTCCTCGACGAGAATCGGCTGGGAAGGCGGAGGCGGTGGGGGCGGAGGAGGTGGCGGAGCTATCAGCTGCCTGGGCCTGGAGCCTCTGGTGCTTCTGATGGTCCCCTGCTCCTGATAAACAGCGTCTATCTCGTCTCTCCCCTTGGCCCACACTTTGTGGTTCTCGTCACCGTTGTAGAGACTCATGTCGTCGGTAGACGTCGTGTCCATCCTGGTACCAGGAGGACTGTTGTTGTCCAAGGTGGTGCTGGAGCCGCCGAGTGTGTTGTAGAGACTCCCGTTGGTGGTACCGTTCGCAGGATGGGATCCGGGTGAGCTTCCGTTGGTTGTTATTGTCGCCATCGAGGGATCAAGACCTTTAGCGTAGCTGCTGTCCGCGTAAGCGTGAAAGCAACATCTCACCAGGGCGTTGGCCGCCATCTCACGCTTACATATAAAGGCGTGGCACTCGAGGACTTTAATCCCGGTTGTACGGCGTAACACCGCTGCAAATAGCGGCGGATGATTAGCACTTGGGTTTCTCGCGAACGGAGAATCTAGAGGAAGGAACCTCGTGCTTGATGAGTCACCGCTACCACCTTTTACGTGTCTAACTGCCGCGCAGTAGTGCAGAGACTCTATTGGAAAGAACCGAGTTACTTTCTTTCGATGCTCGTCAACGTTCTCTAGCAACAATCCGTTGCTCCAGACACTTAACCAGGAGTCGATTCCACGAGCTCCTAGAGCACCCTGCTCGGGGTAGAGCTCTCGTAAGGGTTCTTGGACTCCCAGGAGACCTTCTTTGCTCGCATGTGGCACTGAGCTTCCGAGATAGAGCACTCGACATCTGCAGTATGGCGTTGCCGAGTCCTGGTTTGAACCTCTCATTTTGTTAGACCTGGATAAATAAAAAAGTAATTTTAGTTTGTGAACAAAAAAATTATTTTTATTTAAATTAAATTAGTAAAAAAAAATTTTTAATTTAATTCTCTGCTAATTAAATATATATCAAAGTTTGACAGGTCTTTAATTGCTATTTCATTATCTAATCTTTCATGACATCTCTCTGATACTAAAAATAGCAGACTAAAAAATTTTTGTGAATTGAAGAAATAAATTGCACACAGATTATCTTTTAGGAATTATTTAAATAAAATATCTGCTATTTTAAGTGGTTTTTTTTTTTCAAATTTTTGCCACGAAAATTAAAATATAAACGATTACAAAACTAAAAGAATGTAACATTAAAATAAATAACATAAAAACAATTTGAAGGGTTCCAAAATGGAACGGGAAAAATTAAATAATAAGGAACTAAATATGTACTACTTTATTTTTGTACTATGATGAAATAAAGAACTTTTAAAACTGAAAAAAAAAAAAAAAAAAACTAAGTATCATTGATCCTTTAACTCCGTTCTTCATCTTTATTGATCACCTTTTTAGCACCCACACACCTAAATATACAATCAAACCATTATATATTAATCTTATGAAAATCCATGACATTAAAGTTAGCTGTCACTTGACTATTTTTTAATTTTTTTCAACAAACAAATTATTTTTTCAAAATTGCATTTTTTAATTTTTAAAATTTCTACCTGTCAATTTTTTTTTCTATAATATATTTGTTATAAAAATTCTTATAATTATTATCTGCTAAATTAATTTTCATAAATTCATGACATTAAAGTTAGCTATCACTTGACCATTTTTTAATATTTTTTTTAACAAAAAAATTCATTCCAAAAAATTATTTTTTTTAATTTTTAAATTTTCTACTTGTCAATTTTTTTTTCTATAATTTATTTGTTAAAAAAATTCTTAAAATTATTGAGTATCTGCTAAACAAATTTTCATTGCAAATCCACTAAACTATGACTGTAGATATAAAAAATAAATCACACACCTGAATAAAATCAAAATATATACAATTTGGCACACGCAAAAGCCCTTCCGTAGTTATCCGGCGTGGCAACAGATAAACCTCTGGAAGAGGTTAATAACACGTTGTGTTGAAATATCCTGGTCGAGTTGCAAAATCTCGCCTCGTATTTAATAAAACTCCCAAAGAGAAGATCCTCTCGTACTCCTTACAGCAGCGTAAGAGTTACTGCTCTTGGTATCATCAGATAGAGAAAGAAAGGTTTCTTCACAGCAGCTGTAGCCGCCTCGCGGAGATCGCGTTAGACCATTATGGCTGGTTCAGCTTCAGCACCAAGCTGCCCACTCTCGTTGGGTTTACCAGAGACTATCTCGGTCTCGCTCACTTCCTCGTGGTGGTTCTCAACGTCCCACTCTGGTCTTTGGTCTGTGCCCTCTCCAGTGCTGGTTCTCCTTCCCAGTTGTCAGAGACAACACCACCACTTAACTTAACTTAACTGAGGTTGTCCAGCTCCTCGTGCTGTGCTCCTCGTCCTCTTTCTCCCCTTTTCCCAGACCTCTCGCTTGTCTATGGTATGCGGCTCCCAGTGGCGTCGAAGCTCCTCGTACGTGCCCCCTCGGAATTCGTTCTCCTTAAAAGTAATATCAACCCAGCACAGGTAGGTATCTTTAGCTCTTTAGCTTTAGCTTTAGCTTTAGTTCTCTATCCTCTGATCAAAAGTTCTCTAGATTTAATACGAAAGCAACCTCTCACTTGGCTCCAAGTCGACCAAGGAATCCAGAGGTGCGGCTCCTCATTCTCTTTTCCTTCCTTCTCTCGCAACAACTTATGTTTATACCTTTATCATATTCTTCCACATAACCACACATTTATATTTATTTATTAATATTATTATTATTACTATTTATTCCAAATAAAACAATTAAATATAATACATGCAATTCACAGACTTACGTTTCTTCCCGGGAAGAAATCTCACAAAAGTGTCACAAGTAAAAGCCGAAAGTTCCCCCAGGCACTTTTATCAACTTGGTAATGTCTCCAACACAGTTATCCACCGAGTTATCAACCAGTTTTTATAAAAATAATTAAATCACTGTTAAAAATAAATTAATTTGTTATTTTTTTTATTATTTCAGACGTTTAAATGCCCAAAATAATTTATTTGAAATATTTTGCACAGATGACACTAAAAAAACCCCGGCTTCACTAAAAACAGAGCTCTTGCGACGTTGACGGTTGCTGCCGGACTGAGTGGTGACTTGGAGAGCTTGAGGCTTGAGGAAAACAGCTAAGGTAAAGGTGTATTGGAGGTAACGTACTAACGTGTCTCCCCTCCTACCTTGGCTCTTTCTCTATCTTATCCATTAACTGGTGCCTCTATTTTAAACCTCTCGTTTCCACCTGCAAACAATATACAGACGGATGTATTACATGCATCTACCTGTGTAGCAGCACATTCCCGAACAAGTCTCTCGTACAGGTATATGAAATCTCTTATATATAAATTCTAAGTCTAAGATACAGATACCAACTAAACCTTTGTCCTCCATTGCTCCGGGTCCATCGTCCAGAATAATACAACAATGCTGGCTTTGTCCATTATTTACCTCCCTTCAAGTGAGGCCAGGATACTCCATTTGAGATTGGATCAGGTCAGAAATACACTATTATATGCGAGTAACAAGGAAAGCCTGGAAAATTTGAGGAATATAAAAAATTCTAATTAAACTTGACTATAAATGAAGAAAAATATTTTTTACTTGGTATTTTTTATCTCATTAAAGTTAGCCGATTTTGATTTTTTTATTTTGATTAATTTATTAAATTATAACTAAAAACTATTTTTAAAAAATTGCACTAATAGGTTTTGAAGTTTTTAACAAATGAAAAAAAATTTTTTGTAATAAAAAAAAATTTTAAATGTCAGCTAACTTAATTTTTATTATTTTTTTATAAAAATTAAATTAGCCATCTGAAAATTTTTACAATAAAATTAAAAGAAAAAATTTCACATGTAGAAAATTTGAAAAATTATACGTGCAATTTTTTTACTTGCAATTTAATTGTTGAAAAAAATAGAAAAATTTTTGAACGTCGGCTAACTTTAGTATCATATTTTTTTTATTGATAAAAAATAAGAAAATAATTTATCCAAGTAAAGAGGGAGTTTCTTCGTCTGTATATGTTAGTATTAAAATGTAAAGAAGAAAATAACCTTGGAAAAATCCCTAATGAGTAAATGTGCATGACTTGTCTGATAATAATTTAAGATCATAACAAGTAGCAAGTGTATATAATTAATTTCTAGTGCTGTGCTCGGATATCCTTTTAGATGGTTGTTTACTTGCTAGCAGACAAAGCTTAGGATGCCAGCCGGTGAGTCATAGGTCACAGGAGGGAAGAAACAAAAGATTTAAAAAAAAACTTGGGAACTTAAAACTTACGGTTCAGCTAAAGATTATTATTATTATTTTAATGGAAATAAAAACCAACAAGGAAAAGGTTCGGGTTTAAATGCTCAACTTTGAGGTCTTCAGGTCAGGAAGTTTTAAATAAACAGGTAAAAAATTTGCAGTTAATTACTGGTAGATCTAGATCTCTAGACAAAACAAGTAATTATTAACATTAAAATAATTTATTTTATTTTATTGCGTCTAGTCTCTTTTCATTAAGATTTTTTTTTCTTTGAGTACTTACGTTGCATTGCCGACAATTGCGCTAGAAGTAATATTGAAATTATGGTTGCGGGTCAAGCAATGAAGCGAATCCTTTGGGGTTTTATAATTCTACAAGGAATAAATATGCGTGCCAGAGTCCACATACGGAAATCAGGGTCGCGTGACCGTAGACCCTGACCGCTGGGAGCCAATGTCATGTGATTCTCGTGACTGGATGCACTGGAGTTGTCCTTCGTGATGGTATATGTATACAAATGTTGTCGAGAATTATCTGAGGATAATTTGCAAACTAAGTCTAAGTGAAAAATTAAATATTATATTTTGGGAGAAATTTAACGCTTGAATAAATTTTTTTTTAGTCCTGTGGAAACAGATAGTAAGGACAACAAGTTTCGCTAAATCATTAGAACTCGTAATAAAAATACTGGTTTCATTTTTATTGATACAAGTATTTTTTTGGTTTTAGAAAAGGATTTTATTTTATAAATAATCTCTTCGTACATTTTTAAGTAATAATGTCCTTATAATAACTTATTCGCTAAAAAAATTTTTTAATTTTTGTATTTTTATAATATAATGCTCTTTACAAAAAACAAGAACTCAAAAAAAAAATATGTTTTTTTAATAATATTAATTAAAATGAACTATTTTTAGTATTAAACTATTTAAATAATAAATAATAATATTAATAATTATTATTTATTAATAATAATATTAAATAATAAATAATAAGCATTAGTGAAAAATAAAAATCAGAAAAAATCAATTTATTGATACAATTTTTTTTTTGCTTTTGAAAAAGATTTTATTTTTAAAATTTTTACAGTCGTACATAAATAAGTAACAATACCTTTAAATAAAAAAAATTAATCTATAATATTTTAAGTTTGAATTGACATTAATGATGTGCTTATCAATCTACTCTAATTGAAAAATAATGAATAATTTTTCTTAAATATTGTTAATTTTTTCTTCACATATTTTAGTTAAATTATTAAATTTGGCGCAGTGGAAAAATTTAAAATAATAAAAAAACCATAGTCTTGATACAAGTTTAGAATGTCTGAGCGGTCTATTTGTAATAAAAGGAAATAAAATCTGGACAACAAGTAAAAATGATAAAAAAAAACGTTGTCACGACGTCGCCGGATAAATTAGTAAGTGAATAGAAATTTAAATAATAATATTTTAATTTAAATGCCTGCGTGGATAAAAGAATGTTATTGTCGAGAGATATAATCTGGTGTCTTTAAGAAAACCGAGAGATTTTTCCATGTCAGTAGAACGGACGAACGAAAAAGTTTGCCGGAATAAATGAGTATGAACAAAAAATATATAGTAATAATGATAATGATAATAAAAACTAAAAAAAAACGTATAATAATGACACAAGAGTGTGTATATGTACGTAAAATAAAAGAAAAATGGTTTAAATCACCCGTGGGAATGTTTCTGGCACCGAAAATTATTTCACATGTCTCGAACGAATTACGCTAGGGGATATTCATCGTGACTTGGCACGCAAGTATGACGCTCTTATAATGCTTATTCAATTTGTGATGAATAACTCACGGCAATATACTCTTTTTTATTTCTTCTTTTATTCTCAATATTCTATCCTGAAAAATATAATCTGTAATTATTTGTTATTACTCATTATTTTTTGCGTTTTTTTTTTTTTCCAGACTCGCCACATAACAGAAATCAGTATCGTTTGCGTAAAGTGAGAATGATTGCTGTTACAAATAACAGATACAAATTTAATAAGTATTTCAAATATATACTTCAATTTTAAGTATACATCTGTATTTTCTTTTAAATTAATATTTCAAATTTCTCCTGAGCAAACTTTATTATTAAAAAAAAAATATTTCAAAGAAAAATGATGATCAGAAAGTAATAAATATCCGGAATTATTTATTACATTAAATTCCTGTTAAAGGTCATCATCATCTTCTTAGTTGTCGTCATCACAATCACATCACATGTGTATATTTATGTTTATGTGCATACATTCATTTCTTCAGCGTATTATCTCACGCTTTTGAAGACGGTTTACCTATACTGTATGTTGATGAGAAAAAAAAAAAAAATGAAACTCATGGATATGTTAACTCGTCGGTGTAATTTATAGAACAATCATACAACAGGACTGAATGTATCCACCTCTTCATTCAGTCAGCGTTAAACAATAATAACGACATCAACATCAACAGTAGTACAAGCAGCAGCAAGAATGATGCAATGAAAATTATGCAAGTGCGTGATCCAGCTTTCTCAATCAATAGATTTCCAATACATAACAATTTAATAACCCACTATTTTAAAATAACAATAATAAATTCCCATAATTTTTTTCAGAGTCGAAAATTGAGATTCCACACTGAGAAAAAAAAATTTTTGTCCAGAAAAAATTTCCTTGGCTCAAGAATCGTTTAAAATAAATTTTGGTTTTTTGAAAAAAGAATATCAATATCTATCATGATAATAAAATATTGGCATTAATTTTTTTAATTTTGATAGATTAACAAACGAATAGGTTCACTTGAATTAAACAAAAAATAATTCGATCAATTCTTGAGACAAGAAAATATATTCTTGAAAAATATCAAGAATGTATGGGATATTCCATGCCAAATAAAAATTTTTTTTTATTTTAGAAAATTTGACAATTTTTTTTCAATTAAAAAAAAAAATATAAAAATAATTCGGCCCTTTCCGGGCTGCGCGGTAATAGTTGTCAAATTGATTGAAGTTTTTTTTGAGAAAAAAAAATTTAAAAAAAAGTGACCAACTTTGAAAAAATAACGATTTTAGTTGAAAAACCCGGATATTTTGTCGAATTTATCGTATTTAATTTTTTTTGTATATTTTTTCAAAAAGTACATTAAAAAAAAAAATTTTTTTCAAAAAAAGGTACCCAAAGGTCAATATCAAAAAAAGTTATAGCTATTTGAAAATAAAAAAGCCATTTTTTTGAAAAATTCATAATTTTTTTTTGCACTGATAGAAGGATTTATTTGTACCAAAAAATATTTGTTAATAGTTAACAAATCATTTATTAGAGACGACTTTTTAGTATTAAACAAATATTTCTTAGTATTTAAAATGATTTGTTTGTATTTAATAAATCAGATATTAATAAATCTTTTTAAATACTAAGAAATATTTATTAAGGACTAAAAAGTGGTCTTTAATAAATGATTTGTTAAATATTAACAAATCTTTCTATCAGTGTGGGTTGGACAAAAAAATTTGAAAAAATGTTTTTCAAAGGGTAGAAAAGAATAATAAAGTTTAAACTAAATCTAAAGTGGTCGATTTGGCATGGAATACCCCATATATTCTTGTGACAAGAAAATTTTCTCAAGAGTAGTACTTTTTTTTCTCAGTGCAAAGTAAAATTTTAATTTAGCGGTTCTTTGGAGATTGAAAAGGTTAAATCAGTAGTCGTGGAAACGAAATGGATAAAAGAAATTGGCAAACAAAAATCGTCATCATCGAGGTGGGTCAGTAGGTCGCCGCCATGTTAATTACTTGGAATCCATCAGCTCTCCCACCGTCAGATAAATATATCTATATATATTACTTTATACATATACAGCATATTGCAGTAAAACATTCTCCCTTTCAAACTCGTCTCTTACTCTCTTGCAGCGAACCCAGATCTTTCTTCTCATAATGATAATCCTCATCTTGTGAACGATGAGCGACGACGAGTTTGGAGTTTGGTGAGATCCGGACTCTCTTTTCTTCGAGCTCCGAGATGTCTCTTGGCTACTATTGCCTCTTTTTAATCAACCTCTTCACTGTAAGTTATATTATACTGGTGAAGTATAGATATATAACAATTTGAGTTGTGGTAGTATTCTGTAATCGGTAAATAGAATCGTGTGCCTCTCGGCGTCCGAGCGTGACAACTATTTTTAAAATGTTTATGTACCTAAGCGTTCAATCTTCTCTTTTCTTCACTTATCCAGCTAACCAGTCCAAGACTGTTGCTGGTTGCTGTTACTATGATATGCCGGGAGATTTACAATACCGCAGGAATTAATTTTGCTCGGATTTCCCACCTGAGGCAACGGTGTCTCGCGTACGTGCTACGATTGTCCAGAGAAATTCCTCGCCTTTAACGGTGGTATTGCATTTCAAATTATTTAAATAACCTAAGCTAATAGTTTCGCTTCGTAGATAATTATTTTGACATTTATATATTTCCTCAGTTTTTTTTTTTTTTTTTTTTTTTTTTACAATAATTGTTATTATAAATTAAGATTAATTGACTTTTTTTTAATTAAATATTACGCAATAGGAAAAGCATCGGCTATCTTAGCCCCAAAGAGATTAATGACGAGCCTATCCATGCGACGATGCACCAAGAGTTTCTATTTCTCGGAAGCGGATTTCCGCATGCAGCCTGCCAATTCAATGAGAAACTTTTGATATAATAAAAAAAGAAAAAAAAACCAGTAATGCTACTTTTTATTAGTAACTTTTGCCAATACTTAAAGGCTTCTGTCAAGTAAATAAACAACAGTAAAGCGCAGGTAATGTTGAAAAAAATTTCTGACAAATTAAAGTTTTCATAATTTTTAAAAAATTTTTTTTAATTATTTACAAGTGAGGTCTACCCTATTTTTGGCCATATCTACGCTGATAAAAAAATTAACTCGACTCAAGAGCCAAAATCTTGAAACAAGAATACTACTTTGAAGAAAATGATTTTTTTTAGTCAAGAGAATAAATTTTTGAAACAAGAAAATTTTCTTAGACCAAGAATAATTTCTCAGCTTAAGAATTTATTATCTGACTTATGAAAATCATTTTCTTCAAAATGGTATTGTTGGTTCAAGATTTTGGCTCTTGAGTCAAATTTTTTTTATCAGTATAGGTGAAAAAGTAACGTTTTGTAATTTTTTTTTATTCTGCTTGTTTTACGATGCATTTATGATAAAAAAATGTTGTGAAAGAAAAAAATAAAGATTTTGGTATCTTTTTTGCTTTCAAAAGTTGGAAAAAATTTTGGCTCTCATAATTTTGAATAAAATTTCTATTTTATCTTTTTTTCATATATATTTTTTGAAAAGTACATAAAAATATGAACAATTTGAGAAAAAAAGTTGAATATTACAATTTTTAAAAAATTTATAAATTTTCTTTTTAAATTTGTAAAATTTTGATCAACTTTTTTTTTTAATTTAATTCTTCATTTTTTTATATATTTTTCGTAAAAAAAAAAATTAAAATTAAAATGGTGGACCCTACTTGTAAATAATGACCAAATTTTTCAACACTTCAAGTTAGACATAAATAAATCAAAGTTTCACAAAAAGTTAAATTTTTACGAAATTTACAGATACTTTCTTCACTTCTTACATAAAATTTCTTCTCGGCACATGTATTTATTGCGTAATAAGAAAAGAACGTTACATAACTTTCGAGATTTTTAAATCAGCGAAGAATCTTCTTATAATCTCTTCTTAAACTCAGTCACCAGATGATTCCATTGAAATTTAAACGCAAGGTCTAATGACTTAAGCAATGCTTGGGTACAAAACCACAGGCCGACTTTATAAACGCATATTTAGCATTCCTATCTCTCGTATTTACTCCTAAGACACGCCTCTCTATCCTTCCTTATGCTTTAGACGGTGAACAGCATACCCATATAATGCCCTACGCACAACACTACAACAGCCTTTTTTTCTACGCTCATATTCTTACCAAGGGTTATAATCGCTGCAACAGGTACAGATGCTGATTATAATCTGTTTGCTAAATATTTTCCGCAATAACAAATTTTTTTTTTTCAGATACCTACATCGTGCGATGTAAACAACTTAATAACACGATGAAAAAATTTATCGCTGAATTCTTGTCTATCCGATGTGCTGATGAAGCGGATCCTTGTGAAGATATGAAAGAATTTTTATAATTAATAAAATGCTAATATTTATTATTCAAACAAGAAGATCCAGCATGTAAAAGTAATTATTAGTTAAATAGAAAAATATAAAATAAAAGTGACGTTAATGCGTGACTGCATTTTATTCGCCTAGGAGTCTTCGATTAGAATAACGGGAGACACGAATGCTTGGTAAGTAGTGTGATTCCCCACGGATGATTTGCCTCAAGCTTTTAATGCCGAAAGATCCTTTACTCGCTTATTATTACAGCTTCTTATTATTATTATTATTATTATTATTATTATTATTATTATTATTATTATTATTATTATTATTATTATTATTATTATTATTATTATTATTATTATTGCTATTATGATAGTTGGTATATTAACTCGGAGCAATTTATTTTTTTTATTACGTATTAATTTAATTTATCAAGCGTAATACTTTTCTCAAGTACCGGCATTAAATATGAGACAATTATTTAAAGATAATACACACGTGAAATTGGCAATCGCGTATTTAGCATTAAATTAGCGGGTATAAGGTCCGATTACGAGTTAAGTGTTATAGCGTAATTTAACACCGTAAGTTGCCAACAAAATTTGCGAGATTGCTTACTATTATACAGATTAAAATAGCCATTTGCAATAAAATTATGCCTTGTAAGAGCAATCGGGGCAACGGAACTTCCGACAAGAGTTATCCGTTTTTTATATTTTTTATCACGTACCGTTGACGCTATAGATAGACACGGGGTCATGGCATTGCTGGCGATGTTGCCTATTGAAGAAGGTAGAAAACGCACAACCTCATACTAAAATACTCAGGGCCGTATGGAATCTATGTATTCCTCTCTCTTTCCGGGGACCATTAATTATTTATTTCGAACACGTGATATCTTCTATCGTCTTCTTTATTAACCGTACAAATAAATTGCTCATTTTATTTTATTTATTTATTTACTTGCATAGTTATCTTAATCACTCTATAATGTTCCAGAATACTCAAAGAAGAAATACAGCGAATTCTTGATCAGAAGAAAGGGGTGACTTTCAAAATTCTAGGATTTATTGATTGCTTATTTTAAAAAATTTTTTCAAGCTTTCACCATTCGATTTATCATTTAATTATGTAAAATTGAATTATTTATTTTTTATTATAGATTTCTTCATTTTTAAATTCCTGAAATATTTAATCGATTCATGAAAATTTAACTAACCGACATGTAAAAATTTTTATAATTTATTTTGTTGAAAAATAATTTTTTTAAAATTATACGTGGAATTTTTTAAAAATATTTTCTTAGTTATAATTTTTAATTAATAATAAAAATCAAAAATTGTTGAGTGTCGGCTAACTTAATTTTCATAATCGATTCAAAGTATTTTTATGGTAAAAAAAAAATATTATAATAGGTAATGCATATTAAAATGTTTCATTGAAAAAACAACTTTTGGATGATAGGTACAATGCATTTAACAGTGCATGAAATAATAACGTTTCGCTCGGTTGATATTATGTTCATCAGCGAATAAAAATGGCGACAACGTTCTGGAGAACTAGTTAAATTAAATCAAGTAAAAAATTGAAGAAAAAAATATTTTAATATTTTAAAAAAGGCAATTCCAAAATCATAGTTCTAATAAATGAAAATAAAAATATTAATTTTTTTTTTTTTAATTAATTAATTATTATTTAGAGCCGGTTTTAACTGCTATTTAAATTTATATTTATAGATAGATAGATAATCAGGTTTTATTCGATCCTGGAGCCTTGGCTCCTTCAGGACCATCAAAATACATTTTTTACAGTGATTGGGACGTATATATAATTTTAAAGGACACAACTAGTGTGACAGCCTAAAAAAAGGCGATTTTTGGGAATTAAAATAAAAAAAACTCCTGTATGAATTATTTAAAAATTTTAAGGGTATATTAATGAATATTTTAAGAATATACAGTAAAATTTTTGAAGAAAAAAATTAAATATTTTCCGAGTTACACGCGATTTCCGACGGCGCTAAAAAAAAGGTCCTCCACTGCTGCAGTGATTCCGGCCTTCTCCATGAATGAAACATAAAAAAAAAATTCTTGTTCAACTAGAAGATATTGTTCGGACAATGACCCTCGGTCGAAAAAAAATATAAAAAATTGACAAAATAGCGGCGTTTTTAAAAAAAAAGTTGAATTTTACCCAAAATTTTGGTCGTTTTTGTTTTTGGCTTGCCAAAATTCGATTTTTGATCAGATCAAAAAACTGGAGGGTCATTGTATGGAGGACTATATACAGAACGTGCAGAAAAAAATTTAATAGTGATTGGATCATTTGTCTTTGAGTAATCAAAGCAAATTCGAAAAATGCTGTTTCGAGAAAAACGCGTTTAAAGATAAAATAATCCTATTCTTATTGCCGAGCGGCAATAAAATCGATTTTTTGAAAATTTCACACTAGTTCTACCTCTTAAATATTTAGAATAATTTTGACTATTGATATTAATATTAATATTAACAGCGATAATACATATCAAGTAAGTAGCAATAGCGTATCAAAGTTTTATAATTCATTATTGTTCATTTTCTACCAAGAAGTGTCTCTTAAATATAAAAAAAAATCTGTAAACTATGACATTTATATTATATTAAATGTCTGAATGTCGGGTTGAATAACCATCGCTTAGAGAAGATATTGCACCCAGAATTATGGTGGAAAAATAAGCAATTTAACGAGTTGAGAGGTATATATATATATATAAGAAAGAGAGAGAGGATTTTATAACGATGTGTATTAAAATAATCAATATCGAAGAAGCGCAAGAGAAAGGGAGTGGAAAAAAAATTTTTAGTGACAAGCTATGGACTTTCTACTCATTCCTTTTATATATATATATATATATATATATATATATAGCATATATATATATATATATATATATATATATATTACTATATATTATACCATAGATTAGTTACGGATCAACGGGAAGTCATTAGTCGTCTACTTGAACCAGGAATTAATCCACACATGTGTAGATAAATTGGATAAGTAACTAATGTATTATTGTCCTAGCTGATTAATTAATTAAATTTTAATTCCAGGTTATTCTTACTTTGTTAATTTATATCTGACAAATTAAATAGTCAATTAACGAAGTATTTGACTTATTAATTAAGGTAATTGAAGAAATTAATTATTGTAAACAGTTAATAGATGATGAAGTAACTTGGAGTAATTACAATCGCATATACAAGCATTAAAAGTATTTTTTAATGTTAAGTGACTTCATCATTTTGCCGATTGCTCAATTATTTTATATTTATAAATTCCGTCATGAAATGAAGAAATTTTTATTTTAAATAATTATAGGATTTATGCAATTTATATTTCATTTATTGACATATTAATTATGAAATTACAAATATTTTATGTTCGTTTGTTTGGATGTTGAAATATTATTTTTTAAATTGAAGGCTTAGGTTTGGATAAAAGTACGCTATTAAACGGAAAATGTAATTAAAATTCAAAATAATGCCTTTGGGTATTATTATGTCGGTATACTAATTTAAATTAGAAACTTTTGAGGATTATTTAAATGAGGATAAAATTGAAAGTCATTTCAATAGAATAATTTATGGTGACAAAATTGAAAGTATTATTTTAATTACATAGTTGTAAGTTCATGATATAAGTAAAAATGCGGTAGACATTAAAAGTTATTTTTAAAACAAAAAAAATTCAATTATAGGAAAGAGATTGTGCTGATGATTTATTGCCGAAGAAATTTATAGGAAATGAACGTCAAAATTAATGCGGAAGAGCTTTGACTTTTTTTTTTAATTATTTAAATGATTAATATATTGATACTGTATATTAAGGTATATAATAGAATAATTTTGATAAGCGATAAACTTTCAAGCATGACTAGTCTGCAATCGGTTAGTCGTTAGAAAGGTATTACTTTCATTTATTAAATCCGCATGTATTATTATTAGTTATAAACAACAACTTAGCATAAAAATGTGACCGTGAAGTACAAAAAAATAAATCCATAAGAAAGTTATGCACAAGAAATCGATGTTATGCATCTGCGATACGCGACACTCGATGAAAAATTTATACATTTCGCACCATTACATTATTTGCATAACAACTACAGTTATATATAAATATATTTTGAAATACTTGGATTTCACTAAAATCGTGACTTGAAAATTTTAAATTTATATTTTTACATTTTAAAAAATTTATTTTATGTAACAATTTTTCGACGTTCTACACGGAAAAAAACAAGATGACACTGGATATAATCCAAGATTATACTCAGTGATATCTTTGGTGAAAAAAAATTTCAGATAGTAGTTAAAAAAATCTAGATTATACTCAGTGATATCTGGATTATACTCATTATAATCTAGATTATACTAGCTACTATCTGAAATTTTTTTTCACTGAGTATAATTTGGGATTATATTCAGTGTCATCTTGTAATTTCCGTGTAATTAGCAAATTGTCTAACTCCATTTTAGAGAATCTTCCATTCGTACGAAAAAACATTTAGTTCAAAATTTATTATTACTTAAAAAAAATAATTTAATATTTTGGTTTGGATCATTCAAATAATTTATAATTAATTGCTACATCAAAATGTTAAAAAATCACTCTCTAAAAATAAGGAGTTAAATTACTAATTAGAACGTCGTCTTATTTAATTTAGCATACAATTAAAAAAAAAAAAAAAAAAAAAAAAAAAAAATTGTCCTATAAAAAATTCTACAAATGAGCTCTATAAATTTATATTATAATAGTAATTTATTTATAAATAAGATTATACAAAAATCCGTCGGAATTATCTAGATTAATTAGACAAATTTTTGAAACATAAAAATATCTGTAATATTATTTAAAAAACAATTTATTCAACAACTGAATTATTAAGTACAATCTTGATTGTAATAATTATAAAAATTGAATTTCTCAAAAAATATTATGAAATATTATTTTAGTTTGAGCACATTAAACTCATTAAAATTAAAAGTAAAATTGAGCGTACATAAATTTTTTTAAAGCGATCTAACTTTCACGTCGACATAATAATTTGATCAAACGAGGTCGTGTTGTGGTTTTTTAAAGATAACAGCCAATAAACTGTACAGAAATAATACTCAGTACAGAGAATGGACCGGTTCCATAATACAACCGGCAGTCAGAGGTCTCTCGAGGCTCCGATCATCATTACTGAGGTCAATTCAAATAATTATTAATTAAAACAACTTAATAATAATTTTAGTACTGAGTTCGCTCATTATTTATTACAATAAAAATTATTATTGTTATCGTATAATTATTATTATTTATTACTTATAACTTACGACTAAATTATTATGATTATTGTCATTAGTGAGATTTCTCTCAGTACAGTACAACAATTAAAAAATATAACATTACGTACAGAGATTAAGTATCATAATAATAATAATAATAATAATAATAATAATACCAACCATAATAATTATTATTATTATTATTAATAAAAGTACAACACAACATATAAATCCAAGATGCCGGTTTTAAATGATACGAAACACTTTTGTTGAAAAAAAAGTGCGGCTGTCCAGCGAGGCTGGATATAGATCTCTCTCATTATCTTTCCTCTCCGCAATGCCAAGTACAAATTAAATATAAATTATTTATAAAAGTTTATACTATAACTTTATTTACTTAATTATATTTTAACTTGATCTAATATAGAGCCGAGGTTAATCGAGCGGCCTATGTAAAAAAACAACAACAAAATACAGAGTAAAATAATTAATAACACGATTTAACAACGTCTTGGTTGGCGACAGGTCATTTAAACGCCCGCATGCCTCGCAAGTTTTTAATAATAAAAATATTAACTCGTTGGCGAAGAGGAAAGAGAAAAAAGATCACTGATGGAAGCGTACACCGTACAGCCAATATCATTAATGTATGTATATGACAGGCACTGGAATAAGATAATGATAACGATGCATCAACGGTCAACGATATACCAGTTAATTAAATATTTCATTAATCTATTAATCAACAAGGTATATATAAATATAAATACATCTATATCTATATATAAAGTGTTGTATTAATTATTATTTTATTTTTTCTAGTTAATAAGGATCAAGTGCTGCAAGGCCAAGTCTAGGTGGCTCGGCGTAACTGTGACGGTATCTGCCAGGCGTCGGTAAAATTTCAAAACTCTGTCTCGAGTTTTCTCTATCTAGATATCTGTCATGTTTTGGAATGTCCTGATAAGCCATCGGTCTTATTCTTGCCTTTTCACGCATCAAATCACGTGAGTGTCGCTCTCGAGATTCTCTCTATAAATAAAAAATAGAATTATTTTATTAGTCACTTTTATATTTTTAGAAGGAAGAAATAATTTTTATGGATTGTAAATTTTACCTCTCGATCGATGACATGTCGAATGTCTTTCTGGTCGACTCTACCGCTGGAGGAGTTGTCGTAAAAACTTCTGGGTCTTGGTCGAGACGAAGACAGCTCTATTTCCGCTAGATGGTCGACAGATGAATAGTTTTGTACTCTTGTTCGTGGCTTGTTCCTGTAGTCGTTGCGGTCGCGGTCCTTTTCGCGGTCCAAGTTCGGATGACTGCGCCTTACTAAGTGGTCATGATGAACAGGGGCTGATTGAGATGGGCTTGACATTACATGTCGGGTTCGCTCTTCGTGGAGTTGACGCGATTGCTCCAATCTGGTTAGCAAAAATAAATTTTATTAGTTAATGTTGTTATTTCAATAATAATGAAATTAAAAATTTTTATGATTAAAAAAAAATAGCAGCCTTGCAGTCACTATGTGACTACCGTGACTATTGAACTATAAATAAATAAAATTATGCTTTATTAAATTAAAGACTTTTGTTAAATTGCACTTTACTTCTTTAACTATTGACATTTTTAAAGATATAAGATCATCCCGATGTTACACTCATCAAGAGCTTTTATTTGAGTACCCACATGCATTTTTGATATATTTTTCATATATACATATATCTAATATATATAAATATATAAAATATATGAAAAATTGAAGTAGGTACTTAAATGAAAGGTATTAATGAGTGTAATGTGAGAGTGAGCTTATATCTTTAAAAATATAATCAGATGACAAGATTCAATGTCATTTCTTAACTATTGACGTTTTCAAAGATATAAGCTCATCCTGATGTTACACTCATCAAGAGCTTTCATTTGAGTACCCACATGCATTTTTGATATATTTTTCATATATACATATATGTAATATATATAAATATATAAAATATATGAAAAATTGATGTGGGTACTTCAATGAAAGGTCTCAATGAGTGTAATGTGAGAGTGAGCTTATATCTTTAAAAATATAATTAGATGACAAGATTTAATGTCATTTCTTAACTATTGATGTTTTTAAAGATATAAGCTCATTGTGATGTTACACTCATCAAGACCTTCCATTTGAGTATCCACATGCATTTTTGATATATTTTTCAGATATACATATATATATAATATGAAAAATTGATGTGGGTACTCAAATGAAAGGTCTTGATAAGTGTAACACCGATGATCTTATATCGTTAAAATGTCAATATTTCACAAGATAAAAGGTCATTTTTAATAATTATGTATCTAGAAATAAAAATTGTCGAATGCAGTTTTTACTAAAAAAACCGATTTTATCATATGACTATCCGGGAAACAAACTTTTTCTTATTCTCTTAATAACATAGATCAAATATTTTTTTTAATAATTTTTTTTTTCATTAAAAAAAAAAATTTATTTAATTTTTTTTATTAAAAAATTAATTATAAAAATTTTATATAATTTTATTACAGTGAAAGTAGAGAATTTTTTTTTAATTCAATAATGATTAAAAAAAATATATATACAAAATTTCTTTGTGTTTTATTGTATAAATTTTTTTCTTATCATAATTACGATTTATTAAAAACCGCGAGAATCAACAGGTGATTGAACGCGCAACAGGTATTAATAATTGAATGAATATAATTTATTTAAAAACTAAAACCAGTCTCCCTTTCTAGGCATAAACTTTCAAGACTTTACGTGGAGCGCAAAAAGCGAGTAAAGATTTACATCAAAATACTAGAGTCAAGGTAATAGAGGCTTTGAGATCCAGTCCAGTGAAACTGTTTAAGTTAATCCAGTTGGTAAAGATAAATGCGGTATTTTAAGTTAAAATCAAGACAATTCCTCCGGAGCTGAGCTTAGAAAGTGCTAGCGGAGATTGTAAAACTAAATAAATGAAAACAGTTAGTCGATGTTGATCTATTAAAAAAAAATATCTGTATATAAAGCAAACTATCTTTCTATTTAATGAAATAACAGAGTACGAGGTATGTACAGTAGCAAGGCAACTTTAATCTATCGCTTATATATATTACCCGAATGATTAACCACACTCACGATTAGATTGTGTAGCAAGAAATTAGCATTTAAATCAAGATATACAGGAAGACCATATAATAAGGAACTGGACTAGACTGCATATCAAACTTAAAAGACATTAAGAGCTCCAGAGCAGCATGCTCGTAATGGCAACCTTGGGCTGCCATTTACTAGATTAATGTCGCCTTATTAAGTATCGTGGCGAGCAGCTATTGTGTCGGTTGTCGTATTTATATCACATGCTACTTAAAAACAAAAAATACTACTAATATTTTTATCGTACCAGGACGTTATTTGAACACGCGACTGGGTAGCATGCACACACACCAGCAATCATTTTCGCTGTGCAACGGGTTCAAAAAGTACAAGTTCCTTACCCTCGCTGCTATTCGTCAGATCGTTAAAATTAACTCCGTTTTTTAACCGTTGGATCCGAATTTTATTATAGTAATCAAAATCACATAAGCCAAATTACTGGTGTGGGATTTAAATACCGTCTCTAATGATTAGATTACACACCAGTGAGATTAAATAATAACACTCATCTAACAACTAATTAGCAACACAGATTCTTTGATATTTATTTGTTCTGCATATATTAACTGCGATTTTTATCTTGGACATTCAGGGCACGTCAATGCCTTTTATTATCATTGTTAAATTTATTATTATTATTATTATTATTATTATTATTATTATTATTATTATTATTATTTCTGTTTATATAACTTTATTTGTTTTCTTCTTTTAATTCTTGAGTTTTATTTTGTCATATTGAAGTTAGCTAGCTTTTAAACTTCTGTCTTGTCCGTGATAAGTAACTGTAGTGCGTGAAATGAATCACAAATGCACATTATAATTATTTTTTATAATACTCGTTTTTGATTTTTCTTCATTTATTAAATTATAACTAAAATAGTATATTACACATCTAGGGCAGTAAAATAAGAAATGTCTCAGATCACATGTAATTGTTGTCCGAGGCGAAGCCGAGGTCAATAAACATGTGATCTGAGGCTTTCTTATTTACTGCCCGTAGTGTATACTATTTTTCTCCTCAACGGAGGCGGAAAGCGGCATTTTCGTTTAGCGCAGCGGGAGGAAAATTGACGCTTTCCGCCCGGAGATGAAAAATATTTTTAAAAAATTGCGCTTACAATTTTTCAAGTTTTTTAAAATTCAAATTTTTTTTCGCAATAAATTTTGTAATAGAAAAAAATTCTAAATTTTTTGAATGTCTGCTAACTTAATTTTCATTTCTTCTTTTTTACAACTTGCTTAGATATTAACCCTTCGTCACTCGCGTCTTTTTTAGTTTCTCGCTCGCACTATAGTGAGTCTCTATAGGTTGAGTAGTTGTTAGGCGGCGATCTGCTCATGACGCGAGTGACGAAGGGTTAATAACGTTTATTTAAAATTGTTGAAGAAATATAAAATTAGTATTATAAAAAAATTTTTTAATTATTTAAATAGATTTAATAGAAATATATTTCATTGTTAAATGTATTATTATATATATTTATAGAATTTTATTTGTTTTCTTCTTTTAATTCTTAAGTTTTATTTTGTCATATTGAAGTTAAATATCTTTTCTGCCCTCAGGCGGAAAGTGGCAACTTTCGGCCCGCTGCGCTAAACGAAATTGCCGCTTTCCGCCTCTGTCGGACAGAAAATAGTATACAAACCTATGGCAGGAAAATAATAAATATCTCAGATCACATATATGTCGACCTCGGCTTCGCCTCGGGCAACATATATGTGTTCTGAGACATTTCTCATTTTCTTGCCACATGTGTGTAATATACTATTAAACTTCTGTCTTGTCCGCGATAAGTAGCTGTAATGCATGAAATGAATCATAAATGCATATTATAATTATTTTTTATAATACTCAAATGAGCCGTTTTCGATTTTTCGTCATTAATTAAATTATAACTAAAAAATATTTTTAAAAAATTGCACTTATAGTTTTTCAAGTTTTTCAAAAATAAAATTTTTTTTCTATTTTTTTCGAATAATTTTGTTTTTATTTTTTTGCAACAATTTTTTTTCTATTTTTTTGCAATAATTTTTGTAATAAAAAAAAAATTCGAAATTTTTTTGAATGTCTGCTAACTTAATTTTCATTTATTTTATTTTTTACCACTTGCTTACACAGTAAGAACAAGATGACACTGAATATCATCCCAGATTATACTGAGTGAAAAAAATTTCAGAGAGTAGCTAGCATAATCTGGATTTCTCTAGCTCTTATCTGAAATTTTTTTTCACCATAGATATCACTGAGTATAATCTAGGATGATATCCAGTATCATCTTGTTCTTTCCGTGTAGACGTTAATAATATTTATTTAAAATTGTTAAAGAAATATAAAATAAGTATTATAAAAAAATCTTACAGAGAACTTTTTAATTATTTAAATAGATTTAATAAAAATATATTTCACCATATATTTTTTTTAATTAATTAATTTTAACAAAGCTATGTTTTTCTGTGTATAATTATTAATTACTACTTGCTTAGATAATAATAAAGTCCGCTTAAAATATAACTTCAACAGTTCCAGCTTATTATATCTTCTCAATTTTTTTTTACCTTTCTTGTAATTACAGACTAATTATTTATATTATTGTTTCGTTGTTTAAAAAATAACGAGGATTTAATTTGAGCTGAAAGAATAATAAAATAATTACCGCGTGAAAAAATAGGAACTCACTTGTGCTTTCCGCGATTCTCGCTGGATTCTCTGGGCCTGGCGACCGCTGGCCTTGCGTTATTCTCTCGTTCCATGGCCTTGAACATCTCCTTGGCGTCCTGAAATCTTTCCCGAGGGCTGGTAACCTCGATGGGATCTACTTTGGGCTGATACTGAGGGCTCGGAGATCGTTGTCTCAATTCAGGCGCTCGTCGGATTCTATTTGAGCTGTTTGGCGATAACGCGCGGGTAAGTCCGATTGATCTCTCCGGACTCCGGTTTACTCGCGGTAGAGCTACGTTTGAGTTTTGATCTGCCAGATACTCGGTGTCCTCATTAGCTCCACCCCAGTCTTCATCTGAAGAAATTTAAATAAATAAATTAACTCAGTAATTATTAATTTAATAATTAAACTAATTGTAGATAAGATAAAATCAATGATTTCTTCTTATTTATATTTTTTTTCTTTGATATGACTGAATAATTTTGCATTGATGACTTAAACCTAAGATATGACATCACAAGTTGTTATTTTAATTATTATTCTTTCTCTCGTTACCTCGAAATTAAAAATAATATCGTCGTAACGTAAACCCGTTAGCAGCCGACGAAAAAAAAAATACAAGGTGAGATAAAACATTTTGGATCTTAAATTAACAATAAAACAACAAATGCCTCAAGCGGGTAATAAATGAGTATATATATAAATTGTGATTGCGTCGAGATTAAGGATTTAATACCAAAAATACCAGGAATGTAATTTAAACTTTTATTAAATTCTATACAAATGTACATCTTTAATTTTAAAATTAAATTGACATAATAATTTTTTACCACAATAATCTTCAATCTAAATTCTGGAAGAAATACTGAAGACATAAAAAAATAAATATTTTCAGTAGAAAATTAAATTAAATCTATATTATTATAAGAATAAGAAAAATTTCATTTTACTTCACCGATAGTTAATTTATTATGATAAGTATTTAGGCTGCATTCGAAAATGCTCTATCTCTAGATACATAACTAAGAAATGACTTTTTATTTTGTGAAATATTGACATTTTTAAAAATATAAGCTCATCCTGATGTTACACTCATCAAAAGCTTTCATTTGAGTACCCACATGCATTTTTGATATATTTTTCATATATACATATATGTAATATATATAAATATATAAAATATATGAAAAATTGATGTGGGTACTTCAATGAAAGTTCTCAATGAGTGTAATGTGAGAGTGAGCTTATATCTTTAAAAATATAATTAGATGACAAGATTTAATGTCATTTCTTAACTATTGATGTTTTTAAAGATATAAGCTCATTGTGATGTTACACTCATCAAGACCTTCCATTTGAGTACCCACATGCATTTTTGATATATTTTTCATATATAAATATATATAATATATATAAATATATAAAATATATGAAAAAATGATGTAGGTACTTAAATGAAAGGTCTCAATGAGTGTAATGTGAAGGTGAGCTTATATCTTTAAAAATATCATTAGGTGACAAGATTCAATGTCATTTCTTTACGTTTTTAAAGATATAAGCTCATCTCGATGTTATACTCTCTTAAAATGAATCAGTGGAATTTCACTGTTTCACAGCTATAAGTATACCAAGTATACTTATAACTGTGAAATAGTGAATATACCACTAATTTCCAGTGATTTTCACTGTTTCAGATTTAGAGAGCACTCATCATGAGCTTTCATTTGAGTACCCACATGCATTTTGATATATTTTATATATTTATATATATTACATATATTTATATATGAAAAATATATCAAAAATGCATGCGGGTACTCAAATGAAAGCTCTTGAAGAGTGTAAATGAGCTTATATATTTAAAAACGTCAATATTTAAGAAAGTACAGTGCAATTTAACAAAAGTCATTATTTAATAAAGCAAAATTTCAATTTTTTTAGTTTACAATTCACGACAGTCACATACTAATACTTCTTATTAATTGAAATTCTCTATTGGCTAAAAGATAAAACCCACAACTCATAAAAAACAGCAACCAGCTGGTTAACCAGATAAGTAATTAAATTATTCCTAAACGTCTAAAGAATAATAAAATTTATAATAAAATTCAGGTGGTGTACGACTACTTTGTTGACGGACGAGAACAGAAGATGGAAAAGACAAGAGAGTTGAGACTTGAGACATTAAATCTTGAGCTTTGATCAAGGAGAGTCTTTAAGCCATCGGGGATCGGGCAGAGGTAAATAAAAGGAGTGTTGCTGATATACAAGGAGGCCATGAGGTTTCAAGTAAATACCAACGAGCCAACCACACGCTAAGAGATTCAAAGAGATATTGGAATAAGAGGAGTACAGTGTGCCCTCTCCTCTCCTCTCATCTGTTGATCTCTTCGCCTCACGGGTTTTAGCTTTTACTTATATTATTTTCACGAGCACCAGCCAGGCTCAGTTGCCCAGGTACTGTGTACTGAATAGTGGGTAGTGGGTAGTAGGTAGTGGGTCGAGTAGAGCACACGATTGAGATTCGAATAAGCGGCTCCTCAGTCCTCAGCAAGAAGAAACAACCTATAGCATACCAAGTCCAAGTATGCCTCGGGCTGTGGGCCGAGAATGCGGAACCTTCTCACGCCGAGAGGACACTCATGTTGATCACACACAAATTTACGATCCTGGTGTATGGTACTGGCCTCCTATCGGCTCTGCACCTCAGCATTAACCGATACCACCAGTGCAGAACCAACCAAAGGGAATAGAAGACATAGAGTTAAGTCAGAGTATGGTAACTAGCTGACAAGTAGACTGCTCAATGACCCTTGTATGCCTAGGCACGATTGTCTTCAGCTACACTTGCTCATGATCACCTCAGGAATACTAAACTATCCAGGTTTCAACACACCACATAACAAACCTGAAATAATAAATAAAAAAAAAAAAAACAATGTTTTATTACTCTCGCGTTTTGGCGAAATTTTGTTCCATTTGACTCGTAACACTTTCTCTACATTCCAGTAAATTTATTTAAATTTAAAATAGAAAATCGAGATAAAAATACCTACCTGGAATTTATATTTTCATGGTTAATACTTCACTTAAAGTATTAAAGTAACCTTCTCATTTCATTTATATTTAAGTATCACAGACCAAGAGTTACTCTCAGTAATTCAACTTTGTTTTCTCTTTTCAGTCAATCACCGATTGTTCATGGAGAAACACACCTCAAATATCTTTTAACAAAGCTAAGAAGAATATAAAAAAAACTGAGTTTTTTTTACGGGCATCGACATTGACGTCAATATAATAATAAATAACGTTTTTAAGTTCGACTTAAAAACTGTATATTTATATTCTTCTGAAGAAAAAGGATCCCGGAAAAAATCAGCCAATTTCAAAACACAGTAACTGACAATTTAAAATTTTTTTTTAATTTTTATTATTAAGAAAGAGTTTGCGCACCAAAATAATAAAAAATTGGATTTATGAATAGAAAATACTTGAATATAAATATTTTTAAGAAAAAATACTTGAAATTAAGATCTAAAAGTTATAAGAAATGCAGCAATACTAAAAATCAGGTACAAAAATTTTGCAGTTACTGTGTTTTAAAATCGGGCAGCCGAAATGAACCCGAAAAAATTTTTAAGTCATGAAAAATTAATATTATTTCATTAAAATTATTATGAATAAAAATAATAACAATATTTTTAAAAATTTTTTTTTGTAAAAAAAAATAGAGTGATCATTCTGGGGGTGCTTGTTTTTTAGGAAAATTGTGGGTGCGATACAATTATTATTATTATTTATTTATAATTTAATGCCAAGGCAATGGCCAAATGGCAAAGTATACATTTTTATTGCATTAAAGTACACGTATTTAAGTAAAAGATGATTTTAGATTGTTTTGCAATTTTATTTAGAATATTTTTCTGAGAGTGGATTGATATTAAAGTAATTTAAAAAATAAACAAAAAAAGTCAGTATGTATGATAATCAACAAAAATTCTGCAAGAATAGGTTTATGTAGATAGACAACGTAGTATTAAAGATCGTTCAATTTATAATTTTTCAATTTATTATAATTTTTATTTTATAATAATTTTAATGAAATAATATGAATTTTTCATAACTTAAAAATTTTTTCCGATTACCGAAGAAAAAGTACCGTAGCTAATGCCTTGATATTGAGTTAGACTTTTCCTTTTCGACACATCATCGTATAATTTAAGCTCTGGTAATTTTTTTGGTCACCTCGATCTGAAATTATAAATAGATTAAGTAAAAAACGACCTTGAAATTCTCGAGTTGAAGCAATGAATCCTCGAACTTTTTATTATAATACTTACCTTGTAATTCAATAATTATTTCTGTACTGAGTTACACAAGTCCAAATGAAAGATTATTGTTTATTCAAGGTGTTTTTCGTTACCTAATATGACTCATTAATCTTTTTAGTGGTTCAAAATTATTTCTTCCTCAATTTTAATGTAATCCATCAGAAGCAGGCATTTAAAACAAAAAACCGATAAGATAAATTACTTGGCCCGCAGAAGCGAGTTTTCCCTCATGATAATTCAATCGACATGTGATAGAGTGAACGGAAGTTACGCAAATGTATATATATATAATATGTAATATATAATGTATAACATGAAGCTATGTATTTATGTATCGCGAATGGCGGAGGTAATATATAAAACAAAGTATGCCATAGCATGTGCTCGGGAAATAACTGGCATTCAAAGTAAGCCAGCTTACGTTAGCCCAGCAACGTACACCTGAGCCTCAGGTCCCGGCGTTGTGCGAGCATTAAACCGAAGCGCGACTTGCGGGGACACGAGCTGCAGAATAAGAGGAGGAATCTACACCAGCTACCTGTCGCGAGTACGACGTCCTAACGGGACTCTCCACGGCAACAGGTGCCCGGCAAAATGTATGAGCACACACTCATAGAGCTCTCACTTGAACCTTCCTCAATGCACTTGCCAATTTACAACTTTATATTCTTCTTTTTGGTCTTATTCTTCTTCTCCAGTCAGAAGAATATCAGCTTCAAGTCGCCAAATCAGAATTTAAATCAGCATCGACGTATTGAAGATTCATCCCTGCCATTCAGCCGCTCTTCAGTTTAACATTCTTTCCTCATCATCATAATCGGTATCAACAATACATGTGGGTCAGTGGCCCATTAAAAATCGCGTGACCGCGATGACTGAGTGAGATCGTTTGGGTTTTACATATCATCAACAATCTTCTATCTCTTGTATACAATTCATAAACATAAATAATAATAAAGTATGTTATTATTGTTAGCAATTATCTAGTGCAGTTGAATTAATTTTATTTATTTCTTCTTTTGTAAATTTTTTTTCTAGATTTTTGATATCTACAAAGCAAACACTGAATCTTTAAAAATTTTTCACAATATATTATTTATTTATTTATACTTATACGCTAATTGGCTTTATTCACTTTGGTGATACAAAATTTTGAGAGAAATTAATATAAAAAATTATAATAGAGAAAAGACTAATATACAAGATTGTTTTTAATTTAGCTAAGAATGTTTTACACAGAAAAAAAGGTTTACTTGAGTCAAGAAAAGATTTTTCTTCCTAATTATTTTTTTGAGCGAAAAAAAAATTTTTTTTTCACACAAGAAATTTCACTTGTTCTAACAAAATTAATTCTTTTGCTTTAAAAAATACGTATCTTGATCCAAGAAAATTTATTTGAGTCAAAAAAATCTTGTTGTTTTGAGAAAATTCAACCTCTTGTTCTAAAAAATTTAGTTCTTGATAGAAGTAAATTTTCTTGTCTTGAGAAAATTTGTCTCTTGCTCCAAAAAATTAAGTATAAAGATAGAAGTAAATTTTCATTAATATTTTTATTGATTAATATATCAAATGGAAATATCAAATAATATTGAATCATTTTTTTCATTCAATATGTATAATTGCACGCTAAAATAATATAAAAAGGGTATCAAATATTCAAGAGAAAAATTTTCAAGGTGAGAAAATTTTTTTCTCAGCTGAAGTAGGTAGCACTGCTTCCCTAAAGTATCTAAAAATCTTGATCAAATATGAAAATTGATTGTATGAAATATTTATGATAATTTGAATTAAGAAAAAATTACTTCCACCAAGAATAGAATTTCAAGAAAAATTTTCTTGAGCCAAGAATTTTATTCTCCAGTCAAGAAATTTTTCTTCCTGTGTATAGGAACCTTCAAAAAAATTGATGCCTATTAATAAGAGCTGATATTCTGTTTTTTGGACTATTAATGACATAGTTTTTATTAGATTGAATTGTTTATATAAATATTATATATTTTTTTTGGCTATTAAAAGACTTTGTTCTACAGAAATAAAATAAATATTACATCAGATTATCATACTGAAGTTATTACCGACAATTAGCCTTATAATTTATATTCCACTGATATACATTTAACTTACGACTGGTGGTTGAGTGTGGGTTAGTTGGTCTCAGACGTCATGCATTATTAAAAATGTTCCGTGAGCTGTAAAGAATATCAAGGGGAGAATAATTAAACTGCATACACACCAGTGGTTAACGTATAAACTTACTGTATCCTAATTTATCCAGCGTAACACCATCAGAACTCACTCTCTACTTATCTGAATCCCTTTCATTTCTCGTAGCCGACGAACGCAAGCGCCGTGAAATATCTTTAAACTTGTTGTTATTAATCTTGCTTTTGTCATTGTCATTTATCCTTTTATTATTCAGTGGTTAATTACGTAAGGTGTCGGAATCATAGTCAGAGTAAAATAAAGAGTTTAAATAACTTATTCTTATTCTTCTTGGTACATCTTAAACCAAAACGTTATAAACTGCTATTAATCTTTAGACCAGAGTAAATTAACTTTAAATTACAGTGCTCGGTCGGTGATGGTCTGAGCTCATTTGCAATGTTTATGCGACACTGATTAAAATCGAAGGCACGTAATTTAGTTATTTTACTTTCTGCTAACTTATTATTATTTTATTTAGCTTTTCGGCTTTCATTATTCTCTTTAAACAAAATTTAATGTTTTAAAAGTCACCGTATATCCATCCTCTCAACTGGGTTAACGGGCCAGGTTTCTATACATAATGTACACACGCCAGAAAGATTCGAGCCCAATATGCCGTGCTATTCATTGTGTTATTTTATGCTATCTGCTTACAGCTCAATGTAAACGTGTTATAAACACATGTACGCTTAACAATAATATAAACACCCAGCAAATATGTTATGTGGACAGAAACTTATCTTCATCTATGTTAACCTGTTCTCCAAGTAGAAAGTGTCCAAATTCCTTATCCAGCATACGCCCCTCACTGTCCAGCAATTGGATTCGTACTACTGTTTTGATGGTTTTTATAATTATTTTTTTTTAACTTTTTCTTTATCACATATTTATTTATTTAATTAATAGTCACTGCATAACAAACATTTTCAAGCTAATATTATTTTTAATAAAACTGTTTTTTAGAGAGACGCTTCATATGAAAACCACTAAAATATTTAGATTTTAAAAATTAGTAAGTTTTTATAAGGTATTTGTTACTTAATTATGTATAAGGATAAACAAACAAACAAAGTAAATAACCTTTTTTTAAACAAAAAAAAAAACGACATTCGGCCATACCCGACATCAATAGGTAGATTTCTTGTTTGAATATTGAAAAAAAAACACGTTATTAAAAGGCAATAATGTCCTAAAATATATTTTTTATTATATTTTTGCAAATAATCATATGAGACCGACTACAACAAATAGATATTCAAAGACATCTACCTAAAAAATAGGATTTGTAACGGATAAAAGTCATTTGATAATATAAGCTAAAAATTAATTTATTTTTGATTTTTTAAAAATTTTCCAAACTACGTAATAAATTGAAAAAAAGTATCAAAAGGTGACGAATAATAGCTAAAATTGAAGATAATTATATGAATTTTTACATAAATTTGATAAATTCAAGCTATCTTTTACGGCTTAAAAATTATTTAAAGAAAAAAGGCTGAAATACGTTCATTGAAAAATTTTTGAAAATTTTTAAATTCATCGAATTAATTAAAAAAATCATCAAAACTAGACAAATAATAGTTTAAATTGAAGGTAATTAAATGAAGTTCAAGATAAATTTAATAGATTTTATCTATCTTTTACATCTGGAAGATTATTTTCATATAAAATACAAAATTTAAAACTTTTTGAAAATAAAAAGAATTTTCAAACACTCAAAACTCGTAAGCTAACCGGCCGATTTCGCTCATCTTCGAACTTGATCAATTTCGTAAAGATCGGTTGAGAACTGAGGATGTAATCCTGCTGATATGACGCGTTATATATACATACATAAATACATATATAAACTTTTGAGCCAATGCCATTTTTCGACATTACTCGATGAAATTAAACATATTATGATAAAATTTTCCTAAAATTACAACATGAGACCGGCTACAATAGTTAGATTTCTATAAAAATCTACCTAAAAAAAGCAATTGGATCTACTTTTATTAGCCTAAAAGTTTTTAAATTTATCTGATTAAATAAATACAACTAGACTTACTTACCTGTTTGGTTTTTGGGCTAAAATTAGAAATTGCCAATTTCTTTTACATTTAACAGCATCGTAAAAATTCAAATTTATTTCCCACTAGCTATACACTTATGTTTTAATTCGAGAAATATCTTTACTTAGAAAGTGTGTTTATGTTTCTTGTCTGGCATATTATTACTAAAAACCCAAACTATTTTTTGGGACATTAAATTAACGCTGTTTTTTAGATTTCACGCATTATTAATTCAGTTTTATCTTATCTGAAGGTCAACTTGGTGCGTATAAAATAGAGATTTAAATAAAAAATTAGTTAAAAAAAAAAGACGGGGATAGAGTACCGTTAAATTCATTATTATTATACTTTACTATATACTAATATGTAAGTAAAATATTGTGTATGTAGGTAGAATAATATTTGAGGATTTAAATAAATAGTAAATAAAATAAAATAGTTGATGAGAGGTGATGTAGGATGCAAGATGATGAATGCGATAATTATCGAGATTGTATTATTTAAGGCAGGTGAATAACTCACCAGAAGAAGTATCTCGGGAGGGCCTGGAAGGTCGTGGACCCAGAGGATGATGTGGTTGATATGGAGGCGGAGTAGCTGCACTGTCCGAGCCGATACCACTGCTGGCAGCACTCCGTGTTCCGCCTCTATCGATCGCCGTGTTACCACCCACGATCGTTTGATTGAGACAACGTCGGAATTCGATACCCGCGAGATTTCCACGGTGTCTGTGTACTGTGTCGTAGTCCCGGGGTGGTAATAATATTGGTCCTACGTCATTGTCACCTGAATTACCTCTACCTTAATTAAAAAACAATTCATTATTTTACATTAAATACATAATAAAAAGAAAATAATTTATCCTCAGTTTGTTGGTGTAATAAATACCTAATTTAGCTCTTAATTCAGCGGCCAGTGACTCATAAATAGTTGCCGTCTGAACAGGAATATGCCGGTGTTCTCCGCTGCCTTCAGATGACTCAGATTCTCTTGTACTACGACCATCACTTCCTATGTTAATTCGCATTCTATTGTCAAATCCATTTAGTTTTGTAGAATTGTCGGAATTTGAAGCAAGGGCTTTTAATTGTCCGCCTAGAAGTTCTGCTGTTTCGACAGAATCACATCTACGCATTTTTAAATAAATAAATGAAATATTAATAATTTTTTAATTAATCAAATTCTTTTTGTTTTTTATTAACATTTAAAAAAAAAAGAATATTTTTTTTATAAAATAAATTATGCAATTTAATTAAAAAAAAATTAGTATAATTATATATTTTTTTATTAAGAAATTTAGAAAAAATTTATATAATAATAACTAGCAATTGCAGTCACTATGTGAAAAATAAATAAATAAAATTTTGCTTTGTTAAATAATGACTTTTGTTCAATTGCACTGTACTTTCTTAAATATTGACATTTTTAAAGATATAAGCGCATCCCGATGTTACACTCATCAAGAGCTTTCATTTGAGTACTCACATGCATTTTTGATATATTTTTCATATATACATATATGTAATATATAAATATATAAAATATATGAAAAATTGATGTGAGTACTTAAATGAAAGGTCTCAATGAGTGTAGCGTGAGGGTGAGCTTATATCTTTAAAAATATCATTAGATGACAAGACTCAATGTAATTTCTTAACTATTAACATTTTTATAGATATAAGCTCATCCTGATGTTACACTCATCAAGAGCTTTCATTCGAGTACTCACATGCATTTCGATATATTTTTCATATATACATATATGTAATATATATATATAAATATATAAAATATATGAAAAATTGATGTGGGTACTCAAATGAAACGTCTCGATGAGTGTAATGTCGGGGTGCGCTTATATCTTTAAAAATGTCAATAGTTCACAAGATACAAGGTCATTTCTTAATTATGTATCTAGAGATAGAACATTTTCGAATGCAGCCTAAATACTTATAATAAATTAACTATCGGTGAGATTGATATGAAACCTTGAAAAGGCACAAATTTTAATCAAGACCTTTGCAATGACACTAAATTTCACTAAAAAAACTGATTTTATCATATGAATATCCTGGACACAAAATTTTTCTTATTCTTTTAATAATATAGATATAAATAAAAATAATAATAATAATAATAAAAAATAATAATAATATAAAATCAACTTGCACTAGTTTTTAGATTAAATAAAAGAATGGTGTTAATAGCATGGAATTAAGAATTTTTTTAGTTACGGATCTTTAAACATACAGGTCAATTGTGCGGTAATAATCGTTATGAAAATTACCAAATAACATAAATAAAATAGTTATACAGGTGTATAGAAGAATTAATACAATAAATAAGTAACCAACGGGTTTAAATAAGATTGTAAACCGTGAATGGAGTAATTCGCACACTGCCGACGCAATTTCCTCGTTTTAAATAGACATACACCGTAATATGTGAGTTGTAAGCGGTCCAAGTTAGTATCAAGATGTATGAGTGTAAACACACGACACACCACACTGTAAATGTTACATTACAGTCTTATATCTCGCTAACTGGTAGTTTAATAAAAATCCACGAGGACTGATGTACAGAGTGTGAGAAATAACGCGACTTAAAGCGTATAGAGCTTGCGAACATGATAATGCGTTGGTGTTGATATTCAGGTATGTAACGCTGGAAGCTAGAAGTTATTGAAATTGCGATTAGATGATATGTTCTATAAGTCTCCCCGGCACCATTGGCATCGCCATCAACATCAACAGCCACTGGAACACGGCGGAAGGATAAAACACCGTTATAAATCGTGAAAATCGTTAATTAACAACGTAGGCGAGGTCGTATAACGAGCACTAGGATAATGCGCAACATATTTAATATCTGAGAGATGGAGAACTGAATGGCCTTCATTTGTATAACACTGACGGGCGCATGCACGCTGCTAAAGAGTTGAGATAACAGCGGAAAGTAATATTAAATATTAACTATAAAAGGTTCTGGTTATACTCTCATGGATTTTATAATTCTTCACGGCTATTCGGAAATTAAGTCGCGGTTTATTATTCTTAAATTGGCTTCAAGTAATGAAAATTAACCGGGATGAAGGATCAAGCCGAGCCGATCTTTTTTTACAGCAAACAATAATCATTTAATAATACCTATTATTATTTGTATTTAAACTTCTTCAGTTTATGCGCAGATTATTTTTCTTGATGCTTCGGGAAGACTATTTCCGATTTTACTGCTTCTGAGATATGTAAAGCAAAAAATCGGGAACGAATAAATAAAACATCGAAACACTTGTCTTCATTGTTTTGTATTATACTCTAAGCTGGATATTTTTTATATACAATAGTGTCCTGAGTTACTCAATTCCTCTGACGTCTAATTAATTCTGTGTTACTCTACTCTCAGTGCCATTGTATTCCCATGTGTTACACTCTGGCCTACCATTTATATCCTGTCCTACTCAATTTTTTATTCTATTTTATTTTATTCAATTATTGAGTCTTAATATTGTAGGTACGCTTATAAATTTTTAAGCGCATCTGAATTTTACGATAATTTTGCTTCTTTAATTCTTCTTATTTAAACTTATGGTAAAAAAAAAAAAAATCTCAAAAAAAAAAAAATTGTTAATATTTTTTTCTGATTTATAAAATTTTTTAGAAAATAGAAAATATTTTTGGTAATTATTTACAAGTGGGGTCACCATTTTAATTTTGATTTTTTTTAACGAAATTTTTGATTTATTTTTTTCTGAAAAATACATAAAAAAATGAACAATTAAAAAAAAAAACAAAGTTTATTATTACAATTTTAAAAAATTTTCAAAAAAATTTATAAGTTTTTTAGAAAATTGTGATATTCAACTTTTTTTTTTTAATTGTTCCTTTTTTTATGTACTTTTCAGAAAAAAAAATATACAAATAAAAATTAAATAGAAATTTTATCCAAAAACATGAAAGCCAAACTTTTTTCCAACTTTTGAAGGCAAAAAAGCTATCGAACTCTTTATTTTTCTTTCACGACATTTTTTATCATAAATGAGCTATAAAAATAAGCAAAATAAAAAAAAATTAAAAAATGTTAATTTTTTACTTAGATATGGCCAAAAATAAAGTGGACCCCACTTGTAAATAATTACCCTATTTTTTTTCTAAATAATAATTTCTTTACCAAATTACTAATTTAAAAAAAAATTAAATATTCCTCAATTATAATTTTTCAAAAAAATTTTTTACTCAACTGCTTCGTAGATTAAAATTATTTACTTCCCCGAAAAAGATTAGCTGGGCTCTAATGTCCCCAATTATTAAAAAAAAGAATACCTCAAAATACCAAAGCAACTCGAATGACTTAATCATGCTGGCCTGTCGGTGTAAATAAAAGAATAAGTACAAACCTATAGGCGTGAACGTGAACAGGATTGTTAGTAGCTGGATTGGGAAGAAGAAGAGTAGCAGCAACAACGTCCTCCCGTTGTACAGCTGCAAGAACAGCGTGACCTGGCACAAGATGTTTCACAGCAGACCTCGACGACATACCTGGATGTACTGTCTGAATGATTTTGAGGCCTTTGCTGCTGACCTGTTGGCACAACAATTGTCCATAAGTTAACGATTAATAAATCCTAATTCATTTATATTAAATTATCATCATCACAACATTATTATATTATACCTTACAACCCATACATTCATGTGCATTCTTACCAAGTCATGGTACGTATTAATTTTATCTATTCATCGTGATTTAAGTGTGTAAGTATCACACGGCACATAATAGAGCTCGGATACAAACGATTATTTTCTCATTCATTGCACACTTCGGTTTAACGCCGGCCTGTAAGTATCTACAGAGATATATAATAAATATTATGTATGTAAGCAAGTAGAAGTATAGGATTGGATCTTGGATCTATAAGTAATATTAGTAAAGATCGAACTCCTGCTATCATCCAATAATAATCAATCGGTAGGCGGTTTATAACGTAGGCACGAACAGAAACGCTCATCCGATCTTTAATTCGCATATTTCTCAATAATAATTTTTCTTCTTCTTGATCTTAAATATATTTTAAAATAAAACTGACTGTGTCGTAATTCACCGATACAAAGACGGTGTGCTATATATAAAAGCAACTCGTGACCGATGATGGGCTCAGTACACCTAACCGACTTGCTATACAGATAGACCAGCGACTCATTGTGCGCGCAAGCGTCATCGGCATCACCGTTATCTCCAACCAATGACTTATATCCCGGAAGCTACGAGTTTTCACAGCGGTGATCGAGGTTATTGGCATTAGAATACTTTGGAGAAAGGAAAAATCAAATAAAAATCATGAATCTTTTAAATAATCTAATAACTTAAACCAGCTATTTTTAATTCTAAAGATCACCGGGAAGAAAACAAAGCCTCTACTCGGGAAGAAAGAAATTGATTGAGTTTACAACTAACTATCTACAATAGAAACGCGGTTCTCATCATCATCATTTAGCTAGATCTTTCATCGAATAAATATAGATGCGACATGTCCATAGACTTTGTCTATAAAGACAAAGATCTCGTCACCTCTCTCTTCCTCGTATGTAGTTGGAAAATATAACAAACAGCAGCCACTACTCCAGCAATAGATGATTATCCATCTAAACTTTCTCAAATAACGACGTTCCTCACTCCAGCATTGTCGTTTTATTCCTTTTCCTCGGTCTTACTGCTGGATAATATGCAATTACAATTACGCAATTACGTAGACCATTATAAACATTTACATTTACATCCAGCTCCAAGGATTCGAGTTGGCATATAATGATAATAACAATAATCTGTACCGGAGAGCCGAGACGATTTTGCCATCAGATTGCGGAAAGCTATTCTCAGGATTCTAAACCGTAGACAAGTCTGATCTATTACTCTATAGTTTCCTTTTTTAGATTATATGCGTGTACCTCGATACCTTGATACCATCCTGTATACTTTCTAGGTGTGCGTTGCTCGCTGGGTTGTTAAATATATTTCATTAATAATTGTTTCATTTTTAGTAGATTTGATAGAAATCTAATTATTGCATTGGTCCTCATGACGAAAATTTTAAAAAATTTTGCTGTATTTTGACAACTCGACCAGCTGAGTTAGAAAATACATACGGTTCAAAAGGCGAGCACCCCTTTTTTTTCAAGCAATAATTTCTCATTACGTAATTTATCTAGTAAAATTTCTCAAGTAGAAAATTTCTTATTGGGAAAATTTCTCAAGGACAAAATTTATTATTTTGTAATTTATCTCATGTTTAATTTCCTTATAGGCTTTGTACTGTCAATTTTTGACAATCATAAATGTTGATAAACACACACAAAAACCATGTTAAAAAGGCGCAAAACGATTACCTGCGTTTGTGTAGGTCTAATGTCGAATAAACACACACAAAAACCATGTTTAATTTATAGTGTTTGACAAAATATTGCTATGAAAAATCCCTGATTAAAAAAAAGTATTAAGACAAAGGAAAAAGTATTGAAAAGAATTGGTTTTCTAGTCAATCCAATTCTTTTCAATACTTTTTTTTTATTCAGGGATTTTAGGGATGAGAAATTATTGATATGTGAAATTTTAGGGATGAAAAATGATTGATATGAGAAATTTTTGTTAGAAGAATTTTTAGCTGAGAAATTTTTTCATGATAAATATTGCAGGATCTACAAATAGATACCGAAGTCAAGTTCGAAGATGAGCTTAATCGGTAAAGTAATTACTGTGTAAACTTTTATTGTAATGACTACAATAAAAATCATACGTTAAAATCTAATTTCAATTTTGATTAATAAGTAATGAAATGAAATCTACTTCCATTTTGCATTCATTTTGATGTCATTGTTTTATTGTAACACAAGTTGTATATTATTATTAATATTATTTTATAAAAAATAAGTTTTTTTTTTATTCAAGAAATCTATTTCCATTTCGGCTGCCGAATGGTCTTTTTTTTTTAGATCTGAAAATAAAAATTAACGTCAATTTATTGATAATTTTATTTTAAATTATTCAAAGTCCTAGTAACTGAACTTGAGAGTGATCTAAAGACGATCTGGAGTGTAAATCCTCAAAGTTTATGGATGCTTAAGTATGCGTGCAGTTTACCTTGGCGATTACGTTGATCGACGACTCGAGGAGAAATTATAATGTAATTCAATCAAGCTATTGCTTTCTTGCAATCTTCTGGTCAACTTAGCCACGCATTTCTCTTTTCTTTTTAGTCCAGGTCTATATTTGTCCTGGACTTTTCGCAAGTCTCTATTCTATCATTCATATAATAATACTATTGCTACTATTATTGTGTGTGATTGTTTTGGTATTTCGTTGGGGATTCCCACGAACGTAATCAACCCTTATCTGATGTGAGAGTGCAAATAAATGGATGAATTAGCAAATAATCAGGTGACACAATCGGTTGGCGAAAGTTCTGTCATTCCGACTTCCTTCACCTGTCCGTTAACTTTGACGGCGTCTATCTAGTTGATAGCCGATAGTTGATAGTAACTATTAGCAATAACATCAATAATACTAAAGATAATGATAATAATATTGATGGAAGTAATGAGTAAGGAGTTTATTATGCTTTGTCAGTCACATTGTGCTTTCGAATTACACTTGGCATGCACATGTGCTCATAAATGCTTGCTTTTACACATTGACACTCAGAAAAGTACTTGCTCCTACACGATATTGCTCTAAAGAGGTTTACTGCAGTGTAAACGCGGTCGTAGCTGAAGCAATTCGCTTAAATCGGGCCACTATCTCCTTTTCCAGATTCCAATGCTCGCTCGTTCTCCACCAAGCTATTTTCTTGCACGTGCATAACTTTATTTTATAACTCACACAATACTTATTAATGGACACTGCTTGTGTGTATTAAGACAGAGCCAGCAATAAACTTGTTGATAAATTTTTATTTTCAGCCAGTTTATAAATTACGCTAACAATTTCTCCTTTCACCGCTGATGAATCCTATGACTAATGAAAATACATTTTAATCCTTTATTTTATTTTATTTATTGTTTAATTCTCGTCACACTAGATAACCTAATTTTTATAAATATAATTTACTGCCATTACCTACATTTTATACTTTCGGATTAAAGTATTATTTTCTGAGAATGAGAGTGAGACAAATATATTTTTCACGATTTGTTAAGTCGAGAAAGGACGAGCGACCACGGTGATGCTGACGCTGATGGAATTCATGGGTAATTATGACAGACTAAGAATAACTATTTTTTTTTTTTAAGAGTTGTAATTCAGTAGCAATTTTATTCCTCATTTTTATTGCACCCTCTTTTCTTAAGAAGATTAAATAAATATTGCAGATATTATTTTTTTAATAAAATTTAGTAGTAATAAAAAAATAATAAATTACTATCATTAATTTTTGGATTTTTTTAACAAGTAATAAATTATTTTTAAAAAATTGTTTTTAAATTGCTTTTTATTTCTTCGCGTGGAAATTTTTTTTTCATTTGTTAAAAAAATCTTAAAAATTATCAGATTTTTTTACTTTCAGTATAATAATTAAAATTTATGATTCTAAAATTGAGAGACATTTAATAATTGTTTAGAATTTCATTAAAAAAAAAAATTATGACAATAAATAATTAAAAAAAAAAAAATCCACATGTTGAAATTGTCAAAAATAATTGTTTATTGCAACAATTTATTTTTTATGAAATTTAAAAAAATTATTAAATGTCTCTTAATTTCAAAATAATAAATTTCAATTATTAAACTGAAATTGGAGAACATTTAATAATTTTTAGGATTTTTTAAAAAAATTATTTATGACAAAAAAAAATTTCATGTGAAGAAATGAAATAAAACTATGTGCAATTTAAAAAAAAAATTTTAGAAGAAATTTATTTATAAAATAAAATCCAAACATGGTGAAATGTTTGCCAATTTCAGTGCAATTTAAAATTTTAGTTAAAAAAATTTAGTGTCACTAATTTTAGCCCGAAGATAAGAAGAAACATTAATACGCTCGTATAATGCGTATTTTACTGTCAATATACTAATTTAAAATTATCCTGTTTGGGATAAAAAGGCATAACAATAAAAAAACAGGTTCCTCAGCAGTACCAGCACCAGCAGCGTCACCACTGACGCAAAAATAGTAGTACCCCAGTAGAGTCTTTCTCTAAGGATCTCTTACCTGCAGTGTGACCTTGAAAGGTTCTTGGAGTCTTTCACGCTCGAGAAGATATGCTATGGCACCTGGCATAGCATCCACGCCTTTGGCCTCCCTCGCTCCCAAATACCATACATAGTATGAGCTTTTCTTGACATCTTTGCTACTGCGAAGCCGCAAGGCCATCGCTCAGCTGTAACAAACTAAATTCAGATATCATTGTACCATCAGTAATCTTCAATACCGAGCAGAGTTATCCAAGTTGAAACCCCCTCATGCTACCGTACAATTTGCTAATTCAGTACAAGGTCAATCAACCTCACTAACTATCATTTATATTTATTTTTATTCATTAATTATAATTTATTTTACTAAAAAATTGAATAATATATTGACAGATTGCTGAGGAATATTAATAAAATAAAATAACGCGGCTGAATTTCAACCGCAACCGGCTCCAAGATCGTTGTTACGTAAAAGAGTTCATCAACACAGTGCACTTTAAGAGAAGAAAAAACTATTTTACAGTTTTAATATTTAATTACATTTTTTTTTTTCAGCTGAATAGTCCCGGAAATTTAAAATTTTTTTCTTTAAAAAATTTATATTGCATTTTGATTTAATTATTTAAATATACATAACAATAGCATAATTTTCATTCAATTTAGGTATTTAAATTATGTAATAAATTCATGGAGAAGATATCAGGTTCAATTGATCATTATTTAGCGTTAAGATGGATTGAATCTGACACCTCGATCCTGTATCTTCTCAAGACATTAATCAAGTAATATTACCACTTATTTTGAATATTTTAAAATTAAAAGTTATCCATTGGCAATAAATTAATTATGCAGTATTTAATTTTTTTTTAAATAAATAATAACCAGTATTGGATTATGAAACTACCAAAATAGATTAAATAATTACTAAATATTTTTAATTTTTAAAAATATAAATTTCACAGAACAAAAATTGATAAAAAATTAACTTTAATATTATTTTTTTAGATTTTTATAACAATTAAAATATTGTAAAATAAATTAAGTAAAAAAATTCCAAATTAAAAAAAATTATGTTAATTTAAAAAAATATTTTTTTTTATCATAATTTTTTCACACAGAGTTTTTCTCTGTTTTTCTTTTCTTCAATTAAATTCTAATTAATTTTCTTAAATTAATGTTATTTAATTGATATTTGACACTAAAGTTAGCTGTCATTTAAATGTTTTTAACAAACAAATTTGTTCTAAAAAATTATTTAAAAAAAATTGCATTTTTTAATTTTTAAAATTTCTACTTGTCAATTTTTTTTTGCTATAATTTATTTGTTACAAAAATTTTTAAAATTATCGAGTATCTGCTAATAACACTAAAGTTAGCAGACGCCTAAAAATTTTTTATTTTTTTTTATTAATTAAATTACAACTAAAAAGATATTTGTAAAAAATTGGACTTATAGTTTTTCAACTTTTTTATATGTGAAATTTTTTTTTTTAATTGTTTAATTGAAATTTTTTCAATAAAAAATTTCTAAAAATTTTGAAATGTCGGCTACCTATTTTTATTATTGATATATGTTGCCCATAAGCGTATGTTGATTAATAAATAAATAATTAAATTATAAAATAAAAAAAAACTGTCAGATTTCAGCTGATTTAAGTATCAAAACTTTAGCAGACTATAAAATAATATTTTTTCTTTTTTTTTCTGTAATTTATAATGCTCAAGTCCAAGATACCACTATAGGGACTGTCGTACATGGTAAAGTAAGATAGTTTAGCTGTCAAAGTCCTAATCCGAGTGGATTGGAGTATGTCGAGTCTTTAGCCGCTGTCAGTAAAATAAAAGGTTGTTCTTGTATTTGTTGGAAGTAATGCACTTGACTACACATAGTACCGGGGGTTTTATTTCCTCTTGAGGAGTATGTAGTGCAGGTAAAGCAAAGCGGTTGATTCTTAAAGCAAAAGCTGATCGTCCTGTGTAGCTTCGGGTACTTCGTGCATCACTCGACTTCCTCAATTACTTAGATACTTAAACCCGTTTCCACGTAATCCATCTCCTGCGAATCACCGGGTTCCCACCGATCAGCCTTCAGTCGAGAGCAATTGGCTCTGTGTGATGCTTCTTTTGTGAGGAGCAACACACCACTGAGAAGTATCTTAGTATCTTAGTACCGAGTGAAACCGAGCTTGTTGGTTTTGTTACTTTCAACTAATTTACCTCAAAAATTACATCCCGGTTCTATTCGAGGCTCACAACATCAGTTTGTTGGGAAATTTCTCTGCTCAGATAAATTTCATCAAGACAACCCGGTAGATTGCTCGGGAGAATAAAAGTTTAAGTATAAGGAAGAAGAGTATTATACCAAGAAGAAGATGAATAAAATAAAAGCAAGTAAAGATTTAAGAAGCAAAATAACCAAAAGAAGAATAAGAATAAGAAGAAGAAGAAGAAGAAGAAGTAGAAGTAAGCACGCAACTCACCTTAATGCCCAGAGAATGCGCGTCTCTACTCTCGTTCGTCTCTCTGGTAAATAATAATACGGTTTATGGTTCGCTCTAAACTTTAACTACGCAGTGAAAGAGTAACAGAGACAGTCAGTGAAGGATCCTGAAGAAAGCAACTAAACCATCACCCGATTGTGAATACTGCTACTACACTCAACTGCTACTATACGATACGACGTAGACGGGTGTATAACAAAACGCTCAGGAAGAATATATAACTCGGATGACTCAGGAAAAGTAAAAGAAGAAGAAGAAGAAGAAGAAGAGGTAGGAGTTATAAAAATAAAGGAGATGAAGTAGTTGTATTGTATAAATTTAAAAAAAATCCACCTTGTTTAACACACTTGGATTCACTGACACGAATCTCTACTGGTATTATTTTAAATATCACCGGTTCATTGCACTTTATAGGTTAGCATTGTTATTTTAAAATAATCCAAAACATTGTTAACTTACTATTGTTGGAACTATTTATAAAATAATAACAATATTATTATCATCACACAGAACTGGTAAAAGGTATTAAACACACGACGTGTCAACTGCGCGGCGCGAAACACCGCAATGGACCACAGGACCAACCGACCGACGAACTTACGGCTGGATTGCTTGTTGCTTGTTGCTTGTTGCTTGTTGCTTGTTGCCTGCCGTCCAGGAGAAGGGGCTAGCTGGTTGTGCAGACGAGCTGGAGAGGGACTTAGTTGGTGAGGAAAGGGAACCGAGAAGGACAGTTCGAGCTCGACGAGTTACACGAGTGGGGCGAGGGGAACCGAGAAACGTGAAACGAAGAGGAGAGTAAGCTCTCGCCACACCTTGCCATCAGCGCTGATGCTCTTTACTTATATTAGAGAGTTTCTGATCATTCAGGATGTTTTGTCAATTTATTTTTTTTATTATTAATTTAATTAGTAATTCATTTATTTTGAGATTGTAACGGGAGGATGATGTAGGAGTTTTTAACTGCAGCGTAAGTTAAAAAGGATTCTGCAAATTATTGGGATGAACAGAGGTGTTCTGTCTCTGGTGAACTGATTTCTGGCCTCCCTCGACTAGGGTTACTTACTTTTTGTTGTTTTTTTTAATGTATTTGATGATATTAAAATTATCAATTTATCTGATTGATAAATTTTGACTGAGAAATAAAGTAAGACGACTTACTTTGTAAGTTAATTTATATGTATTTAAGATTGATGATAAATTTATTTAATATTTATTGTTTGATTCATAGTGTAATAAAATTACAAATCAATTTTTTTTATTTTATAATAATGAAGTTAGCCGACATTTTTTATTTTTTTGATTTTGCTTAACTTATTAAATTAGAACTAAAATATATTTTTTTTCAATTGCACTTACAGTTTTTCAAATTTTTTACAAATGAAATTAAAAAAAAAAATTTTTTGTAATAATTTTTTCAATAAAAAAAATTCTAAAAATTTTTAGATGTCGGCTAACTTTATTGTCATTTTTATTTTTATAACAAATCAATTAAAAAAATTTTTTTTAAATTTACACTTGTAATTTTTTTTATTTTTATATCTGGAATTTTTGGTTATCGAAAAAAATTTTAAAGTTATGAAAAATTCATATTATTTCACTAAAATTATTATAAATTTATTAAATTATTATTAATATGAATTTTTCATAACTTAAAAATTTTTTCCAGAATTCAAAAATTCCTTTTATTTTTATTAAATTTTTTTATAAAAATTTAGCTGCAATAATCGAAAAAATTTACAAATGTCTGTTAATTTCAGTATAATTTATTTTAGATATTTACGTAATAAAATTGCATATTTTTAATTTTACAGTATAAAAATGTACAGAAGAATTTTAACCACTAAATTTTCATACTCATGAACATTTATGGTAAATTCTTTTTTTATTATTATTATTATTATTGTTATAATAATTTGACACACTTTGGTAAACTCACAGTAATTTTATAAACGTATTTGTTGAAATACTTGTAAATTTAATCTAATATAAATGTAAGTTAATTATTTTAGCCTGGTAATTTTTTTTTTTTATACTTAATGTAATCTCATAAAAGTGTGATTAGAAAATGTAAATGTCATTGCCATTATTATAAATGATAGTGAGTTGAAATTGACATGTTATGACAGTAAAAGTAATTTCATTGAAAAAAAAAAAAAAAAAAAAAAATGAAAGAACTTTAGTTGTAATTATTTTTATATAAGAAGCGCAAAACTACAAAAACACACTTGTATCTCAAAGTGGTCAGCTTAACAAGTCGAGCTGGTACACATGTCGATGATCAGAAAATAATTTACAGCGGATGGACCACCTGTAAAGAGGTGAGTTGCGCAAATTCCAATTGGAGTTTGTGAAAGTACTGGTTCATCGTCTTTTATAATATTATAAATACAAATAATACGTACAGTCTTTCTCTTTCTTAGGCATAATTCACAGCACGCAATCGACTTAAATAGAGCGACATTAATCTTGTCACTATTGACCTGTAACGCCTCTTAGCCGATGATTTATGCCGGCTGACTATTTTAGAACACCCTGGAATGACCGTCGTTTACTATTTTACTAACCAACACAATAAAGATGCTAATTTCTTTATTATATTACAGGGGATTAATTTATAACGGTCACTGCAGGCTGATGGTGATGATATAAAGATTTTTATTACCACTATTAAAATAGTAACACGAGTTTGATGGTTTGATGTGAAGAAATAAATGCTCCAAGTTACAATCATCTCTAGAAGCTAAGCTAAGCCTTCAGATGTTCATCAAGCGCAAGCAAAGGTGAATTTTCTCGTGCATAAACTCAATTCAAATCATCAAGAGCCCTCATCGTAAAACGCTGATTTTGATGACGATAAAAACAGCTAGATGTGCATGTTATATCGCAGGAAGTCATAGTAATTCTAGGAAGAAAAAATAAAATATATAAAAATAAATAAATAGAAATAAATTGAGGGACATTGAACTTAAGCTAAGTTGCTATACATATTTTATTTATATTTACACTCATATTATATATTATACGTTTCCTTGTAATGTTCAATAGTATAAACATAACATAAAACCGTTTTTCGATATTACAGCTATTGCAGTCGAAGATAATGATGCATACTGATATCTAATTAAAGCAACGGACAAAACTGACAGATGATATTAACACACCGTCTATTATATCTTTCTCAAAGATGCCATTCCATATCCATGGACCCAGGATCACGTGCTCGTAAGTTCTTCCTATCCTTCTTACTTCTTATATTATTACCCGCTTGGAGCGTATGATATTATTATCACGTTGGTGAGTCTCGAAACATTCATTACAACACCACATTATATTATATTATTCGTAATTTATAAGGAATATTTTCTCATGAATAATATCCAATTATAAAACACTTATTTATTAGCGTTAATTATTCATTTATTTTTCTGGGTGTCATCTCTAGCTCCAGATCTACTGGGTTAAGGTGTGAATGCATAATTAATCATAATCATAGATTAGTAGGGTGTCATGGACCGGCGAGTAAACATTTAAAAACAATGCAAGGTGCTATATCGGTCGGGTCATGACTCACTTTTCTTACGCTCATTTCATTATACCTTTTGTTATAAATTGTGAATTGTCTTGCTATGCGTGCGACTTACTGACTCGTATTTTGTTATGCAGAGCAGCAGGTATGTATAGTGTATAAATATGTATCAATAAAAACAAGAAACTATTTTAATGCATTAGATTATCTTGTGAGTAATCAATATTTTTTAGTAGATTTTATAGAAATCTAACTATTGCATTGGTTCTCATGATGGAACTTTTGAAAAATTTTGCTATATTTCGACTCAGCTCGTCAAGCGGATTCAGAAAATGAAACCTTATTCAATAAATTTTAATTTGCATACCTTACCATCAGTCTAGGCCAAAAATTACCTACTTTCTCAGACAGATTTAATGAAATTTTACCTTTGGATTCGTTTTGCCATTATTGTTTTATTGCAACAGAAGTTGTATATTATTATTAATATTATTTTATAAAAAATATGTTTTTTTTAATCGACAAATTTACTTTAAAAAAAAAAAAAAAAAATTATCTGCGATCAATTTTAAAGACTAAATTTTTTAAGTTTTATCTCTTTATTTTATTAAGGCTTTGCAACCACAAGTAGCTGAGGATCGTAAATACATCTGATGGGCTTAGTTGATTTAATATACTGCGCAGCCTCTTGTTGTGGATTTCTCAACATAAGCTACTGAGGAACGAATCCTTGATGGTGGGATTTTGATAACAAAATGTCAACGAAAGGACTAAAAATAATGATTATTTATCCAAGTGATTCCATAATCACGTGCTACTGTCTTAAAAAATCACCAGTTTGCGGGAATGAAAGTTTATCGAATAATTATCGGTAAATATTTTTAGCTTATTCTTGAGATACCGGTGGGAAAAAATTGTCTGGTAGTTGAGCGATGATAGACTGATTAAGTAGCTTAAAGAGAGATTACGCTGTCAAAAACAATCTAAAAGATTAATTAGGCTTTAGATGAATATGTTTTGACATAAATGCTTGTATTTAAAAAAAGTTATGACGAGAAGGATAAAAAGCGATGACTTTAAGACAAATGGTGGAAGTTGTTTTGTTGAGGTAATAATAAAAATATATGAGAATAAAAATTCAGATATATTTAACAACGTTAATACAAGTATTGCAACGATGCGATGTGCACAAAGTTGCTCGTGTCTGCTTTTAAGATTCCACTTCATCCGGTATGATTTAACGCTGAGGATGACTTTTTGTCATGGGTACTATATATACATTAATAATACATATTTATATAAATATATATGTGTGTGTGCTCACACGAATGTGAAAAAGCTTGTAGAAAGTTTCATCATGATGTAATGGCAAGATGTATATATAAGAATTAATGTGCAAAATAAAATGTGTACAGCATTACAGGGCTATCATAAATGATGTCTGGTTCTTGTATAACATTAGATGTAATATAAGGAGCATGAAGAAAGAAGATTATTATTATAGTACACACAAAGAGTAATCGAACATATCGAACTACTGAGACTTTTTGCGCGGCTAATAAATTATAATAATTATTCAACTGTTACGATTATTTATTCGCTCAAAAAAATATCGGAATAAATTACTTAAGTCATGGAATATTTTTTTTTTTTTTTTTTTAATTATAAGACGATTTATATTACTTATATGTTACAATTTAAGTCTGAAATTTATTTAACAGGCTTATATTATTATTAAGCTACACTGAAAAAAAAAAATATTTTTATTTAGAAAATTTTCTTGATACAAGAATTTATGTTCTTGAAAATTTTCAAGAATATATATTCTTAGCTGAAGAAATTGTTAAATTGATTGAAATAATTTTTACTTAATTTAAATAAAGCTATTTTTTTGTTTATCTATTATCCAAAGATAAAATATTCATGTTCTTCTCTTCAGGAATTAATAATTAATAATAATAGAATATATTTATTTTTTTTTTTTTTTGAGTCTCGAGTGAAAAAATGTGGCTGTGTTACAGGTCTACTCATAAAATCTCTACTCACAGCCATCAACGACATCTGCACTCAATTACATTTTTATTCAAAATCATCTTCATTCAGTCACAACTTTATTCATTTAAATCTTTACTCTGATTCAACTTTATTCAATATTATTTGTCTTCAGGTAGAACTTTAATCAGTTACAACCTTACTCAAATTCAACAGTAGTCAATTACAACTTTGTTCAGTTTCAATTGTATTCATTTTCAAGTCTATTCACTGAATTTTTAACTCAGTTACATCTCTATTCACAAAAAATTTATTCACTTACATTTGTAATCATTTACAACTGTACTCACGAATTTTTACATTATTAATTAACCATAAATTTGTGAGTAGAGATGAACGTGAGTACAGTTGTAAATGATTTCAAATGTAAGTGAATAAATTTTTTGTGAATAGAGATGTAACTGAGTTAAAAATGCAGTGAGTAGACTTGAAAATGAATACAATTGAAACTGAGCAAAGTTGTAATTGACTACTGTTGAATTTGAGTAAGGTTGTAACTGATTAAAGTTCTACCTGAAGACAAATAATATTGAATAAAGTTGAATCAGAGTAAAGATTTAAATGAATAAAGTTGTGACTAAATGAAGATGATTTTGAATAAAAATGTAATTGAGTGCAGATGTCGTTGATGGCTGTGAATAGAGATTTTATGAGTAGACCTGTAACACAGCCAAAAAATGTTAGTTTTTAATGTTTTAAGAGCTCTCTCCAAAGGATAGCTTAAAAAAAATTTTTAAGAGGTCGCTCCAAATTTTGTTAAATTTCAAAAATCGAATTTTTTTTTTTTAATTTTTTTCTCGTTACGGTATAGTTTTATAGACTAAAAAAAATAAGTTCCTGAGAATTTCAGTTCAAAATTTAAATTTTGAAAGGTTGCTCATAATTTTTTTTTAATTTATTAGTGACTATTTAATTGGATTAGAATTTTTTGACTCTGAATTTTAAAAAAAATTATGAGCGACCTTTAAAAATTTGAATTTTGAATTGAAACTTTCAGGAACTTATTTTATTTTGGTCTATAAAATTATGACGTAACGAGAAAAAAAATTAAAAAAAAAAAAAGTTTCGATTTTTGACGATTTTTGAAATTTAAAAAAATTTGGAGTGACCTCTTAAAAATTTTTTTTGAGCTGTTTTTTGGAGAGGGCTCTTAAAACATCAATAACTGACATTTTTTCACTCGAGACTCAAAAAAAAAAATAGTCGGTTTTTTTGCGCCACCTTAATGTTGTCTTTTAAAAATTTATTAGATTTAAGAGAAAAATGTAAGAGTTTTGTTAACAGCAAACTGTACTACTGGTACTAATAAATAATAAAAATAATAATAGAATATTTGATCGCCAGCGAATTTCTTGAGCTAAGAAATTATTAATTGAGCAAAAGTATTTTTTTTTCTCAGTGTATATTCGATTCTGATGAAAAATAATTTATTCGAAGAATTTTAAAAGAAGAATATAATTTAAATAAAATTTTGTTTGGACGCAAAGAAAGCGAAAAAGATAAAAATATTTCATGGGTGAATTGCTTACAGTAATAAAATAAAAGAAAAAGTAAAAATATACAGTATCGGATTCTCTTAATCCTGTTCACGTCTGCTTTGTCAATGCATTATGTATATCGGAATAGTTATACATGCTGTGAGTGAAAAAGAATGAGAATAATAAGAATATAAAAATGAAAATAAACAAAGACGATGAACCTTCTTGTCAATACACCACGCCTTGATAAAACACGATTTCACATCAAGAATCTAATAATAAATATTGTAAGTTTGTAAAAAATGAATGTGGAAATTAATAGACTGATAATTATCTTATTTAATAATCGAAAGTATTAGTATGGTTGATGTGTGTATTTATTTATCATAGCGCGTTTGATAGCAGGAAATATCTATTAGAAATTTTTCACTCGAGTGTCAAAGCAATTGGATGACCGAGATGTTGAATTTCACCGTAGAAATTTCCCAAGAGTGACTTAAGGAATTTTAATTATAGGTTTTGTCCCAGAATTATTATTACTGGGAACTCTCTCAAACTCAAATAACACTTAAGCCAGCCTTGAGAGCACAAAGGTCTCGATCAATAGATTATTACTTTATTACAAGTAATTTACGATTAACAATAAAAATAATTAATCATCATTAAACACAGACGAAATAATAAATTTTGATTTTAATTGCACATTTCATTCAATAAAAGAGATGTGTTGATTCTCAGTGTCAATTCATTGAGTCAATCATCAGAATGTCATTACTCAGCATCGAGATTGGCTAAATAACAAGCCCAAGATCTCAACAGATATATCTTAACTAAAAAAAAGCTAAATAATATAAAAATAAAATAAACCCTCGGGCTACTGACGTGCCATAAACCATTACATGTGAGGAGGAAAGCTTTACGCCTACGTACTAGCCATCTCTTCTTTTATTTATATTTATTTACTTCTCTTGCGTTTGCATCTACACATCTATTATCTGCGCAGCGCAATGGAACGGTATACACATATAATGAAATTTTTTTTTAAATACTATGCAATTAAATTCTTTGAGGGATTAACAATTTGTTTATTGACTTCTTATAAAATAATAATTCTTATAAAATAATAGTAATAAAAAAAAAATTTTATTTGTAAAAAAAACTTGAAAAACTAAAAATGCAATTTTTTAAAAATGTTTTTTAGTTGTAATTTAATAAATTAAAAATTTAAAAAGTCGGCTAACTTGAGTATGAGATTGAAATTAAAAGACATCTATTAATTTTTTGGATTTTTATCATTTCTAAATTGATATGAAAAAATTTTAATAAAAAAATTCCACACCTAAAAATTTAAAAAATTTAAAAAAGCTAATTTTTAAGAATGTTTTTTTTTTTTTGATAATTAATTTTTATTAAAAATCACTAAAATTGTCAGACGTCTGCTGATTTTAGTGTCACAATTTAAAATAAAAAATAAAATATTAATGAATATTAAATATTCTGAAATTAAGTTAGCCGACATTTAAAATTAAAAAAATTTTTTTTATTGATAAAATTATTACAAAATAATAAAAAAAAATTTTCATTTGTAAAAAAAACTTGAAAAACTAAAAATGCAATTTTTTAATTGTAATTTAATAAATTAAAAATTTAAAACGTCGGCTAACTGTAGTATGATACTAAAATTAAAATACATCTGTTAATATTTTTGATTTTTATAACTTCTGAATTATTATGGAAAAATTTTAATAAAAAAATTCCACACCTAAAAATTAAAAAAATTTTTAAGAGCTAATTTTTAAGAGCGTTTTTTTTTTTTTATAATTAATTTTTAGTAAAAATCATAAAATTGTCAGACGTCTGCTAATTTTAGTGTCACAATTTATAATAAAAAATAAAATATTATTGATTAAATATTCAAAAAAATTTAATAAATTGTCTGATGATGTAATATTACATAAAAGTATAACTGTTGAATAAGGAAAACAAAAAAAAAGTTAATAATATTTGCCTTCTAATTTACATACTGAATAATATAACAACATTCATCCTAGGTAGGTAGAAAATAACTACGTACTTTGGGTTAAAGTGTTAAAGAGCACTTGCTGGGAGCGTCGACATATCATGTTATAGAACCATGAATAAAATGACAATAAGAAAGTTGGCATATTTTATCTATGACATTTCACAATATGATAGAATAAAAATAGAGTCAATTTATTGTATTTATAATACAATATAATGAGATATATATTATAATTTTATTAATATATTATAAACTATTAATATCGATTACCGATTATTAATGTAATAATTTATTATTGATACCTTGATATAATGCGTGGATGTTTTTATGAAAGAGTTAATCTTCTTTAGAGAAAAATTAAGCAAGCCGACATTTAAAAATTTTTAGTATTTTTCATTAAAGAAATTATTCCAAAAAAGTAACAAAAAATTTTCATTTTTAAAAAACTTGAAAAATTAAAAATGTAATTTTTTAAAAATATTTTTTTAGTTATAATTCAATAAATGAAGAAAAATAAAAAAATAAAAAACGTCAACTAACTTAAATATTATCTTCTTATGAAAATTAAGTTAGCCGAAATTTAGAATTTTTTTTATTAAAAATCTGATTGCAAAAAAAAATTTCATTTTCAAAAAACTATAAGTGCAATTTTCGTTTTAATAAAAAAAATTTTTTCAAAAGAACAAAACAAAAAATTTCATTCTTCTTCTTTACTTATTCTCTTCATAATCTTCAATTACAGCTCATAGTATCACCGCTAAGTTGAGTAGGCGAATGGTCGCGGCCATGACATTTCACGAGACGCACGAGACCGTATTTATTTTACCTTTATGTTTTCTCGTCTATGTGATATCATATCCAGTATATGTATAATATAATATCACGTGAAAGAGTACTGTGCGCTGCAGACAAGGTAGTTCCTGATTTTCACTTTCTCTAGGAATATATCGATGACCAAGCGAATGTAAGCGAGGTAATATTGCCAATATCCGGGCCCGGTGGCTCATGTGAAAGGTAAATTTTTAAATCAACTGGAAATAGTTTCTTCAATTAAAGATAAATATGATTAATTTATTTATGCAGGTATTTTTATTTGTCTATTTTTTCTTTCATTTCATGTTATGAAATATAAAATATTATAAGACTATATAGAGAGTTATCTACTTACGTCTGTTTGTTTATAAACTTTAACGATAATTTATTTTATTTTTGAAAGGCACAATAATTTACTTCACTGACTATTAATAATAATACCGGTTTGAAGTACAATTTTGTAGAAGATATCAATAAAATCGAACACATATTTTATTAGCGATAATATTCTAGATATAAAACGAGTGTTCTCAATGATCAATGACTAATAAGTTAGATCCGACAAATATTGATAATTATATCATATTAAATTAATTAAATGTTAGGTGTACATCAGAATCTTATCGAATGTTCTTAGACAATTAACCTGCAGAGAATTGCGAAATGTCTATTTAGAATGTCGCAACACGTGATACGATTCGAAAGAACTTGGTAATAAATTGAAATTTAAAATGCAAGAAATATTTCTTCCTCCGCATGTGTGGGATATGATCTTCATGTATGTAAGGAACCCATTCCGGCTGATGAAACTTCGTGAGGTTTCAAAATTTTTTAAGGAAATAATTGAGAAGAAAATTGAAAATACAAACATGTGGAAGGTGCTCTGTCCACCGTGGGTTGAAAGTTGGATGCATACTATTATAAAAATTAAATATCCCTACAGACAATTTCTTGTCAATGACATTTTGTCTGACGAAGACTATAAAGAACATTTTATAAATTACCAAAAATGGCGGAGGGTTGCTAATTTAATAGAACCGAAATTCAATGTTGATTTTCAGAAATTTTTTTTAGAGGGTAAAGAAGTAACATGTGTTGATGCATGCGGTGAGTTTTAATATTTCTTTTTAGAAATATTATTTATAACTACACAGAAAAAAAAAATTTCTTGAATCAAGTATATAATTTTGAAGAACATCTTCTTGATTAGAGTAAAAAAATTCTTAAACTAAGAAATTTTTACTTGGGTTAAGTAAATTTTACTTGATTCAAAAATTTTTCGTCTTAATTCAATTACCCTCTTCAAAATTATTTTCTTGGTTCAAGAATTTTTCTTTCTAATTAAGTTAATTTTTTTTTCAGTGTAGGCCCAAGATTTTTGCCGGAAATGTTAATTTTGTAAAAAAAATAAAATTTATTGAAAATTTAATTTTTTACAAGAAATATCTCATAATTTTTTCTTACGACCAATATTTTCACCGTAATTTCTCAATTAAAATTCATAATGAATGATTTTAATTTTTGCTAATTATAAAAAACTCAATTTTGAAATTCCGGATTTGTTATTGGTCTTAAAAAAAAAAAGAAGAGACATTTTTTTTATAAAATTAAATTTTGAACAAGTTTTAAGATCAATTATTAATTATTATTTTGAAATTAAGGAAAAAATTCCGAATTTTTTTATAATACTCACTTTGTATATTAATTTTGATAACTTATTGCAGGAAGGTTCATCATTTTTGGAACAAATCTTGGACGCGTCCATTTCTCATTAGTTACAGAGCCAGAAAAACTTGTTCTAGTACACGATTTTAAAAAATCTGTAACGGATATAAAATTTTGGTTTACTGGTAATTGTTTTTATAAAATTAATTTTAATAAAATTAAACTTAATATAATTTTATTTTAGATGGAAATATTGTTGTTGTTGCTTTAATTGAAAAGTACTTACAATTTTGGTATTTAAATGAAGCTAGTGAAATTTCGAATTCAATTTGCGACATGCCCCGACTAGAATTTTAGTGAGGCATGCCGAAAAATCAGTTCGGGGCGAAGTTGGCTTTCCGAACTTAGGCTAGCCCAATTCGGATCTTATTTGTTTTAAAATAGGTAAGCTGAACATTGGTATGCCAAAAGAATTCCACATTCGATGTAATCTCGTAATAGTTTGGCATTGCCTAAGTTCGGCATATCATGGATTGCCTAATTAGTACGAGTTAACGGTAACCAAAGGTTTACCGAAGTTTGGTTCACCAAGCTCGGGCTCACTTAGGCAAACCTGTGGCAATACCTAAGTTCGGCATGTCATGGATTGCCTAATTAGTACGAAATAATGGTAACCAAAGGCTCACCGAAATTTGGTTCACCAAGCTCGGGCTTACTTAGGCAAACCTGTGGCAATACCTAAGTTCGGTATAACATGGATTGCCAAACTTTTATGAAATAACGGTAACCAAAGGTTTACCGAAACTTGGCATACCACAATCGAGCTTCTTTAGGCAAAACTGTGGAAATGCCTAAGTTCGGTATGTTATGGATTGCCAAACTGTTATAAAATAACGGCAACCAAAGAGGCTTATCAAAGTTCGATTCACCAAGCTCGGGTCCATTTAGGCAAACCTGTGGCAATGCCTAAGTTCGGTACGCCATGAATTGCCAAATTGATACGAGATAACGGTAACCATGACTGAGCACTTATGGTAGTTATAATTCTAAATAACAAAAAAAAATTGAATTAATAACAGAGTAATTTTTATCTTTGTAGTATTGGTGTGGCCAATCGTCTTTTTGTTGAAAATCAGCTTCTTATAGTGGAGTATAAATATGAAAACAAACGTGTATTTCCTTCAAGAAATTGCACGATACCGAATGATAATTCTTCAAATAAACCTAAATTTCTTTCAATGCACAATCGATCTGATGATGTATGTAAATTTAAAACACATTTAGGTATACTATTACGAATTTTTTAATTTACAGCTAACAGTGATGACAGAGATGAATAGAATAATTACAGTATATGAGATTAATTTTCCTGATGTAAGCTCTGAAAACATAGAGTTGAAAAAAGTCTATGCAATTAATCATAACATAATATACGATCCAGAAAGACCCATTATTTCTAGTATGCCTATTGAAGAAACTGGATTTTATACTGCTGGTATAAAATTATTTGGTTATTATTGCAGATAAAATTAACTTTCTTAATTTAAAATTATTGTTTCAGAAAATAATATAATAGTTCATTCAAAGTTTCCGGGTCTTGAACGAAAATGGTCATCTTTAAAATTAAACATACCATTAAAAGTTGATAATATTGTAAATGTTACTATGTTTGCAAATATTTATTTTATATGTTGGGAGTCAGGTAAGATTGGCAGCTATCACCTAAATATTATTTAATATCAAATTTTAATTAATTTATAGGAACAATTGATAAAGTTTCTATTAAAAAATCTCAAAATAAAAAAGACTTTGTAATTAAAAAATTAAAAATTTCATTAGTTTTGGAAAAGCCAACTATCGCTATTAATTTTACAGAGCATAAAGATCATAAGTATGCTATTTTTACTACAAAAACTTCAGCGCATTATTTAACTAAATAATTATTGATAACTACATAGTAAATAACTCTTAAAAAAAATTTGTCAATATTTAAATGAATAAATTACTAATGAAATAAATATATTTAATTATTATTTTAAAAAAACCTTAATCTTCATTCTAACACAGAATGCATGAGTGTAAATTTTTGTCTTAGAACCAGCTAATATTTTTAGTGACAAAATTTAAATGACTAATGTCGACAATATTCAAGAAGATAATAAAAATGTTTCTACCGGAATTTTAACGAATGTTCTTATTCATTAAAACATTTTAAACATTATTTATTAGATTTAGTCTTTTACAAAAGGTGATCTTAGTATAAATAACAAAAAAATCTGTGATTTTTTAAAATCTTTTATATAACACAAGATGTTTGAGGATTACATTACACTTCCGAAAAAAATATGGTGGTTAATTTTTAGCCAATCCAAGAACCCTCTACGACTCTTATTCCGCCTTTGTAGAACTTCTTATGAATTTAAAATCTTAATAGAAGACTACTTTAAAGAAAATGAGATATTTAAAAAACTATGTGAGGGTAATATTGAATTTTGGGCGAATCAAATTATTTTAAAAGTACATCCTTATAAGTTGATAGATTTAAAACGACCTTTATCATCTGAAGATTATAAGGAGGTTTTGAAGTACTACTATAAGTGGCGATCGCCAAAAGCCTTCTCAACACTTGTATCAGAATTTGGATACGGGTTGAAAGAAGAAATAACATGCACCACTGTCTGGCGTAAGTTTAATCCGAACAAAAACAGTTTCACTGTAAAAAAGTCGCGCCAAGTCCACGTTCATAAGACTATTAGGAAAAAAAAAATTTTTTTTTTCTTTACAAAAACATACAAAATAAAAAAATTAAAAAATCCAAGTAACCGATATGATTGTTTATGATTTTCGGAAATTAAAAAAAATTTTATTGTAAATTTAAAAATTAAAAAAAAAATTTTAGAACGTATTTAGTGTGCGTGGTTGCAAAATATTTTACTTTTGATGAAATTCGTAAAATCTATTTACTAGGACTTTAAAAAAATTGAAATACACAATGACGCACACCAAGTACGTTCTAAAATTTTTTTTTTTTTATTTTTAAATTTACAATAAAATTTTTTAATTTCCGAAAATCATAAACAATCATATCGGTTACTTGATTTTTTAATTTTTTTATTTTGTATGTTTTTGTAAAGAAAAAAAAAATTTTTTTTTTCCTAATAGTCTTATGAACGTGAACTTGGCGCGACTTTTTTACAGTGAAACTGTTTTTGTTCGGATTATAGTATTTTTTGTAATTATAATGAAAATTTACAATTGATAACAACTTAAATCTCGTGTTGACTGCATTTTTTACTGCAAACTATCCCCTTGAAGCTACAGTTTATGTAGATGTAATTCCAGTGCACCCTGGCGGCCGTAAATGTAAGCTGTGAATTACTTTTTTTAACTGTAGTTGCTTATCTATAGGAGGATTACTACACATTTTTATTTTATATAGTCTGTGGCGCTGACCTTTCTCCATCAAAAAAAAGTCAGGATCGAAATTTGTGAGCGAGCTATAGTATGTGCTGATAAAATTTAATAATTTCAAGTAAATAAATTGTTATAAGTAAATATAATTAATTAATACGGTGAAATAAATTATGAATTACTGTTATGATAAACAAATTGGGTAAAAAAAAGTACCGTAGAATTAAATAAAATTTCGCAGCCTCAAAAAACCGTTCTGCTTACAGTAAACATAGTCGGTAGTCTGGCGCTCCGTTTACAACGGATTTGAACGGAACTTGGCGCCAGATTCTACCGAATCTGTGAATTCATCTATATTATTAAGAGAATAAGCAAAATTTTGTGGCCAGTGTATTTATATGATGAAATGGGTTTTTATGATTGTGCCTTTTCATGGTTTTTACCCACATCAATTTTTCATATATTTATATATATTATACTAGCTGTTACTCGCCCGCTCCGCTGTAGACTTGAAATTTAATTAGACTATTGTTTTGACTTGCACAGATTCCCAATTCTATCGAATTGGCATGTACCTTTTATCCAAGTAATTATTCTAGCTAATATTAATTGTAACTTTCAATGTACATTCATTATAACATTCCCGTGTCTTTCTTACAAAAATGAATAACAATAATATGAAAAAAAAAATTTGTAATGAGCATTGAAAGTTTCAGTTAAAGAAATTGCAGGTCTCATAAGTGAAGAAATTTGCCTAGTATATAAACACTAGCTGATACCCGGCCGCTTCGCTGGGCATGCAATAAAATTTTATTGTGTAACCTAGACGAAAATTTAAACAAAATGATTTCAATAATCTTAACGAAATGATATCCCTTTTTACACGCTTTATATTAGCTTCACTTGTATGTCAGTTTGTTTGTCAGTTTGTCAGTTTGTCAGTATGTCAGTATGTCAGTATGTAACTCTCCGTGGGTAATCTGCGCGCCTGCGGCCTTCCTTGGTTCTGGTAGCCGTTTCTCAGGCTCGCTCTCCGAAATCGAACTCTGATTCCCCGTATTTATAATATTTATAAATAATTATTTTTTTTATTAGCTTCACTTGTATGTCAGTATGTCAGTATGGCAGTATGTAACTCTCCGTGGGTAATTTGTGCGCCTGAATATTTTTGATAATCAACAAATAATAGTTTAAAAAAACTAAAAAATCACGCTTTTATAAATAAACCAAACTAAAAAGTAAAAAATAAATAATAGTTTAAAAAACTAAAAACACGCTTTTTATAGAAAACCAAACTAAAAAATAGAAAATAAATTTAAATTAAGAATAGTGTTAAAAATTTCAATAAATATAAATTAATAATAGTGTAAATAAAAAAATGTATTTTATTTTAAAAAAAGCGTGGGGTGCTTTTTAAGATATTATCAAAATGATAATCACTCTACTCATATCTGTCAATAAAATATTTATAACTATTGACACCATGCACCTCACGCTTTTTTAAAAATAAAATACATTTTTTTTATTTACACTATTATTAATTTATATTTATTGAAATTTTTAACACTATTCTTAATTTAAATTTATTTTCTATTTTTTAGTTTGGTTTTCTATAAAAAGCGTGTTTTTAGTTTTTTTAAACTATTATTTTTATCTATAAAATAATTTTTTTTACAGCTCTGAATTTGTTTACAAATTACATAAATAAATATGTTATTATTTTTTTGTCTAAGCGCCAACTTCAATAACGTTACTGAGATTGGTAATTCAGATTATTATTTCTTATCTCAGCGACATTTTGTTATAAAAATATGAATATTAGTAATCAAGATTATGAAATTAATCACATCTCGTGTAAAAAAAAATCAGAAATTCCTGCGGTGAGTCTGCGGAATTCCTAAATAATTCACATTTATTGCAAAATAGGAATTCCGGATGAATTTTGGATAAAAACATGATAGGTGATTGCGTCATTATGGATATTAGAAACTTCAGTGCAAACGTAATATCACAAAAACAAATACAAATTTAAATGGTTCATCACGTATTGATTTCTTGGGAAAGTCTTACCAAGATCTGGTAAAAAACTGTATAAATAGCGGAATAACTAATTCATAGAGTAAACAAAAGTGAATTCATATGTTATTTTTCATGAATTTATCAGGTTCTTACCCGATCAATACATATTGATGCCAGGAAATTTTTTTTAAAACAATCCATGAATTCGGTAGGAATTTTTGTAGACTTCGGGCAAAATTCCAGCTGATATCCGGCGGAAATTAATATAAATACTTGAAACATTATTCTTAAAATTGAACAATAAAAAAATTTTGGAAGTGTCTTTAGCTAATATTCCTACGGAACTCATACGGCCTTTTAGATAAATTTACTCGATTTTGACGTTTATTTATTTGTACACATGCCTTAATATTTCTCGGGAACACTAAAAAAATTCTACAAAGCTTTAGTAGACTTTCTGCTGACATCTGATAGAAATTCATGTTTCAACGAAATTGTACATCAAAGTAGAAAGCATAAAATTTCCATTTGATTTTCAGCATATATTCCCGTTAGAACTCATGCAGCCTGTGCTATCATTTAATTAGGTTTTTATTTTGATCAGACTACACTAATGCCCGGCAATTTTTTCCGGAACACTGAGTAATCTCCGAAGGAATTCCTAAATTAGTCCGGTGCATTTCCTGCTGATATATTGCGGAAATTCACAGAAACATTTAAGGAATTATTTTTAAAGCCAGACAATAGGAAAATTTTGCTTCAGTTTTTTAAAAATTTTCACTCAAATTTCATACGGTCTTTCACATGAATTTACCCTGTGCTGACTGTTATGAGTTCATCCGGGTGTCCTTAGATTTTTTCCAGACAAATGAGGCGGAACTCAGCATGGAAATTTAAAGAATTATTCGTAAAACATAACAATAGGAAAATTTTGCTAGAAGACTTCACTCAAATTCCATACAGTCTTTCACATAAATTAACCCTCTGTTGATTGTTAAAAGTTCATTTGGATGTCATTAGGTTAACCTGGTAAATTCATGTAAAATAACATATGAATTCACTTTTGTTTACTCTATGCATTAATTATTCTGCTATTGATACAATTTTTTACCAGGTCTTGGTAAGACTTTCCCGAGAATTCAATACGTAATGAACCATTTAAATTTGTATCTGTATTTGTAATATTACGTTTGCACTGAAGTTTCTAATACCCATAATGATGAACAATCATCTATCATGTTTTCATCCAGAATTCATCTGGAATTCCTATCTGCAACAAATATAAATTCTTTAGGAATTCCGCAGACTCACCGCTGGAATTTATGATTTTTTTTACACGGGATATTAATTGGGAATATGCAACAATGTTATTATATTAATTTGACTGAAAATTAAGATCGATAAGATAATGAATAAATTTATTTGTGCTTATAAATATAAAAATGAATATTTTTAATCTTTGTTGTTAAGAAATTCATCACAAATTAAGTGGTACTAAAAAATATATTTATTATTATTCATTTTATAAAGAATTAACTTAAATCGACCATTTTTTATAATAATTTAACAATATCGTTGTGAAATTTTAGAGAAGATACATCAGACACAATTTACCATTTTAATTTTAATCATTAACATCAGTGTAATCATTTAACAATATCAACTTAATAATATTTATGCTATATTTAGCTGTGTTATGAAATAATGGAGTTCATCCTTCATGATCATTACAATACATATTAGCTATTTCAGTTATTAATGATTTAGCTATTCTTTCTTAAAAAAAGTATGATTATAAATTCCTACTGTCCCAGCAATCAATCGATAAAATTTGAAATCAAAATGTATTTGCCTAACATTGTATAAAATATTAGTATTTAGTAACTTTCTACTTTTATTCTAATCATTCCTCTGAATTTAGTTGACAACCGAATGTGTTATTACAATTTATCTATTTTAACAGTTGTTATAGCAACGGTAACCATGGCAATGATAACCATGGCAACGGTATCCATGGCAACGGTAACCATGGCAACGGTAACCATAGCAACGATAACCATTGCAACGGTAACCATGGCAACGGTTGATTAGCGTGGGTGGTTGCGGGGGGGGGTGAGTTCTATAATTGATGGGTGCCACTTGATGGTTTCTTAGATTGGCGAATCAAAATGACATTTTCTAAAAAAAAAAAAGAGAGAGAGATATAGGGAAGGGGGAAGAAGGCACGGGAGGGGAGGGGAAGAATGAGAGGGGGGAAGGGGTAGCATACGTGATGGTAGACGAAAAATCCATTTTGGCTAGGAATTGCGTAATAGATAAATTTACAATCGAATAGAATAAATTTAGTTACAATAAAAATTCATTATTTCTAAGTCAAAAAAATATAGGTTCCGGATAAGTAATCACCACCATATCACATACTAAAACCTTCTCCGAAACGTGCTGCATCTTATGGTATCAGTATTATTCTGATCGGTTCAGTAGTTTTTGCAGTATAACCGGACAAAAAAACCGGCTCTCCATTTATTAGTATAGATGTACGTATATATAAAAAATATATCAAAATGCATGTGGATACTCAAATGAAAGCTCTTGATGAGAGTAACATCAGAATGAGCTTATATCTTTAAAAACTCCAATAATTAAGAAATGACATTGAATCTTGTCATCTAATGATATTTTTAAAGATATAAGCTCACCCTCACATTACACTTATTGAGACTTTTCAATTAAGTACCCACATCAAGTTTTCATATATTTTATATATTTATATATATTACATATATGTATATATGAAAAATATATTAAAAGTGCATGTTGGTACTCAAGTGAAAGCTCTTGATGAGTCATGAGAAAAGACATTATTTAATGAAGCAAAATTTTATTTATTTATAGTTCACAAGTCACGGCAGTCACATAGTGACTCAAGGTTGCTAGTAATTTATAAACTTCATATTTTATTTTGTAGTTATATTATTTTTTTATGTTTATTTTCAGGTGACTTGTTAATTGCCGGGTCAACTAGTGGCAAAATATTTTTTTCTGACATCGAGAGAGATCATGAACAGATCGCGATTGGATTTGAAAATAATCACGCTGTAAAGAACTTAAAAGTCTGGCTTGCTGGTAATTGAATCAGAGTATACTAATAATAATAACAATGACAAATAATAATTGAGATTATTTTTTCAGAGAATGATCTACAAGTAGTTATAGTGCAGTTACAAAATAAACATCTAAAATTCTTCAACCTTACAACTCAAGATAAAAAACCGCTTTCAACCCTTCTGAAACCTTACGCTAATAATATTTGGTAAGTAATAATGTATTTTAAAATAATTTTATAAACTTAAAATTTTCATTTTAACTTACAGTGTAGGCGTCGATAATCGATTCTTTGCTGAATGTGGTTATAATATCACAGAGTACAAATTTAATCATGGAAAAATAATTTTTCGCAGAACATGTGATGCATCAATTCTTCTAAAACCTAGCACTAAATTAGGTACCAAGCTTCTTACTATGCACAGTGAGGGTGATCTGGTAATTAAAAAAAATATTTTTAAAAATAATAATGTACTTTATGACAGTAAATTGAATGAACTCTTACTTTCAGTTGATGGTGATGATACAAATTGATGATGAAATACACGTTTTTGAACTAAACTTTTCCACAGACGTTTACACAGATCCCAAAATGGTGAATCGTAAAGTTATTGGAATTCTTAGTATTTATGAGTTAAAAAATACTATGATATCTTTAATACCTCATAAAGAACTTGAGCTTATATTTTTTAGTAAGAGTTGTTTTAAATATTTCAATATTTTTACGTTTTTTCATTACTGTAATAACTATTTAACTGAATAATTCTATTTTAGATCATATATTAGTAGTGTGTAGCGGTAAACTTTCAATAAATGATAAATGTTGCATAGAATATGAATTATCACAATTAAAAAATGATTTTATTACCTGCGCGGCAATGTTCGTGAACATTTTACTACTAGGCTGGAACTCGGGTATGTTATTTATTTAAATTACTGCATAATTTTTTTATAACTGATTCATTAATCGCTTCAAACTTTCGACAGGATTACTCAGCATTATTTATTTGAATAGTCTAGAAGACTATTTTAATCATTTCCATAGTCTACTACTTCGCCGGAGTAAGACATTTCAACTAAGTTTTGATCCTATTGTCGCTATAAATCTCGGTGAATTCGCCGGTATTTCTTATATTATAGTAACCACAAAAAATTGTCAATATTTAATCACTAGTAAAGAATATTCTGATAAGATTCCCTTACTTACATCTATTGATAGTGATGATGATGATGATGATGATGATGATGATGATGATGATCCTCATTTATCAAAAAGAATGAGATTATCATAATAGATAATTATAAGTTATAATAATAAAATTAGCTGACATTTTTATTTTTTATTGATTTTGTTTAATTTATTAAATTAGAACTAAAAACATTTTTTTTAATTGCACTTACAGTTTTTCAAATTTTTTACAAATGAAATTAAAAATAAAATTTTTTTTGTAATAATTTTTTCAATAAAAAAAATTCTAAAAATTTTTAAATTTCGGCTAATAAAATTAGCTGACTTTTTTTATTTTTTGATTTTGTTTAATTTATTAAATTAGGATTAAAAAAATTTTTTCTTAATTGCACTTACTGTTTTTCAAGTTTTTTACAAATGAAATTAAAAAAAAAAATTTTTTTTGTAATAATTTTTTCAATAATGAAACTTTTAATGAAAATAAAGTTAGCCGACATCAAAAAATTTTTTTATTTTTTTTTTATTAAAAAATTATTACAAAAAAATGAAATGAAAATTTTTTCATTTGTTAAAAACTTCAAAAACTGGAAGTGCAATTTTTAAAAATATTTTTTAGTTATAATTTAATACATTAAGCAAAATAAAAAAATCAAATATGTCGGCTAAGTTTATTATTATTTAACTTTATTGTTATTTATAAGTTAAATTAACTAAAATTGACAGACATTAGAAATTTTTTCTAGAATTTTATAAAAATAAAATTATTATGAAAAAAATTTTACATGTGAAAATTAGAAAAAACTATTAGTGGAAATTTTTACAAGTTTTTTTTTTTTATTGTAATTGAATTGTTATAAAAATTAAAAAAAAATACAGTTATCAGCTAACTTTAGTATCATAAATTAACCTCTTAAAGTGTAATGTCTTTACTGTCACTTATATATTTAACCAAATATTTGTTATTACAACAATGTAATGAGTATAAAAATAAACATTTATTGTAAATTAAATTGTGATTTATTTGAAGTTTTAATTTTCCCGTTCTTACTGTCATGACAACGACGCCGTATAAATAGTTACTAAAAATTATTAGTAGCGCATTCTGTCGGTGAGTAAATGTACTCTGTGCGGATGAAAGAAAATTTATCAACGAATTTAGTTGTATTTACAAACGACATCTGGACGAATTTGAATTTATGTGTAAAATGGAGTTTGTGGTTGTATAGTGTAACGGTCAACAGAGTGATGCCGAGTTTTATTGTGTGACAACAAATAAATGTGTAGTGTAAATTAGTAATAATAAAATAATAAATATTGTTTAAAATAAATAATGCTGGCTATACCTAATCAGTCCAGTAAAATGACTAAAGAAAAATTAGAAATGGCATTGCAGTTGAGAAACAAAAAAAAAGACCGTGCTGAGCAGCATAAAAAGATGCTGGAGCTCCCGGATTTACCTCGAAGCATTGTAAATAAAACTAATTTCGCCGTGGAGAAGCTTGAATTGTCAACGCAGCTGAAAGAAAAAATGAAGGAGTTGGATGAATATCAGAAAAAAATGCTTCAGCTCCAGGACAAGATAAGTACTAGCACAAGATTGACACTGACTAAAGAAAAATTTGAAATTGCAGATAAATTAGAGGAAAAAATGAAAGACTTGCAGGAGTACCAGCAAAAACTTCTGGATCTTCATGAACAGACCAGCAGAGAAGCTAGAATGATAACTGCGGTGGAATTGCAGCTCGAGGAGAAAGATATTAAACTGGAGGCGTCGATCAAGGAGCGAGACAAGCTGGAACGCGATTTGACAGCCGCTAAATCGGATTTAGCTGCTATCAAGAGGACACTTGAGCTAGAACGTCAGGAGAGGAAAGATTTAGAGACGACGGCTTTGGATTTAATAAAGGGCGCCAAGAGAAAATGGGAAGCTGCTGAAAAGGAAAAAATAGCCAGGCTCAATAAACACATCGAGGCTCAGACGGTGCGTATCACTGAACTGTGTACTAGTAATAATGAAATGAGTTCTAGATTACAGAGGACGCAGTGTGAATTGGAGACGACGAATGCTGAGCTTCATAAATTGAAAGTTTTTCAAATTCAGTACAAAGAATCTCTGGCGAAAACACGAGAATTAAGACGACAAAGTGTTGCGGGAGTTGAAAATAAGCTTGAAGAGATTGCTAACCGTGCTCACAATCAATTGGCTGAGGTGAGGATGAAGCTGGAAATGGAGATCGCTAAAAATACTGAGCTAGAAAGCGAACTGAGAAACGAGCGTGACTCGAATCATTGTCGCATGTCGCGTATAAATGTCGCTCTTGAGCTGGCTCAGTCGGAGCTGAAAGACTGCCAGGAGCAGTTAAGAAGCACCCAAGCTATGATACCAGCTCGTGACCAGGAAATAGAGACATTGCGTAAGCAATTGAAGGAAAGGACTCAACACATGCAGAGTGTCAGCGTGACTGAGCAGACTGTGAGTAATTTAAAGAATGAAATGACGAAACTTCAGTTGGAAAATGAACAGATGAAAAAACAGCTGGAGAATGCTAAAAGCGATTTGAATGATACACTGAAGAATTTACGCAAAAGCGAACACTTGGCTTTGGATTTGGAGAAAAAAGCTCATGACAAGGATGAATTGCAACAGCGCCTTGAAGCTTCGCAGGAGAAAGAGAATGAACAGTTGCGTAAAATGGATACACTTGAGGATTTACTTCAACGTCTTCAGCAGAGTGTCTCGAAATTAGAATCAGAGAACGCCTGTTTGAGACGTTCTACTGACAATTCTAAACCTTCTACCAGCCGTACGTCGGGAGTAACTTCTGCTCCTGCTGAAAAATTATCAATTACTGACAAAACAGCGCTGGAGCAGCAAATCGATCGGTTGGAAAAACAGTTGCAAGCAGCGAGAGAAAAATCAACGGCTGATCGTGACGCAGCTCGACAAGCCCAGCGGGATTTATGGAAGAAAGAAAAGGAATTGTCTGACGCTAATTTGGACAAGCGCATCGCTGTTAGAGAAGCCAAGACTGCTGAAGATAAAATAAAGCGGCTTGAGGAGGAGAAAGCTAAGCTGACAGAGTCGCTGAATAAAAAGTACAAGGAAGAGGAGGAAAAAGCGAAGAAATTGTTGGCTGAGCTCGAGTCTGCTAAAGGATCACTGGCTGAATTCACTCGCGAGTCATCTAGAAATAAATTACAAGCTGACTCAGCACAGCGAGCACTAACGCAAACTAATGGACAGATCGAAGAGCTTCAATCATCCAGTGCAGCGTTGAGACGCGAGTTGGATGCGACTAGGAAGCAGTTGCGCACTAATCAGGATCGTGTTGATAGTTTGAATGCCGAGAACAAGCGATTGACTCTCGCTATTTCTAAACACAATGAAGAGAAGTTGGAGCTGGAGGTTAAGTTGGAGAAATTAGAGCAAGAAGCTAATGGTTACAAGGTTAATATTGATTTGTTGAAGGAAACTTGTACTGTTCTTGAGGAGCAATTGACTGACTATGAAAGACTGACAAGTGATCATGAGACGAGGGAGAATACTTTGATTCAGGATAAAATGAGGCTTCAGAAAGAGCTAGAGGCGGTGGAACAGAAACTTCGGGAGGCCAAGGCTGCGCAGAATGAAGAAAAGACCAAGAGATTGCTGGCTGAGCGAGCTATCGAACGTCTGGAGTCGGAAACGAGTGATATTGAGTCTGAAAGAAATGGATTGCATAGTCAGCGGGATCATTATAAAAAAATGGCTCAAGATTTGAATAAACAAGTCGGGGTATTGACGACCCGCTGCGGAGAGCTTCAGTGTGACTTGGCTGAGCTGAAGCGTTCACTGGAGGCTGCTAGAGGTGAGTCTGTTGTTGTTAAGGAAGAGTGTTCTCAACATCTTACAAGGCTCCATGAAATGAAGGACATTAATCAGGATTTGATGTCGGATTTGCAGTCCAGTATTGATCAAGGACAGGAATTGAGACTTAGGATCGCTGAGTTGGAGAATGTGTTGGATGAAATGAGACAATTTTACCAAGAACATGAACTTAAGTCCGAAGGTACAAGACAACAGCAGACTAAACTTATTGATTATCTTCAGCTTAAGCTTGAAGAGTGCAGCAAAAAGAAGAAAACTGTTTGTGATAAGATTTTTAAGAGTAAACAGAAGGAAAATATTCTTCCGATTGGCGCTGGTATGCCTGTAGGATATCGCGAGCTTGAAAATCAACTCACTAGAGAACGTGCTAAAGTTAAGGCACTTACCGAGCAATTGTTGGCTTACAAAGCCGCTGCGGCTTCATCTGCTCCAGTCTCTCCAAGTTGTGGAAGTCCGGAACTGAGAAAACATATATCTCAGTCTAATACTGAAGAAGAAAATACTTTGTCTAGACAAATGTCTAACCAACGAATCCGTCATAATATTCCTCATCGCTTCAATCTTGAGTTATCCATGCGAGCTGGAAAATGTGCTGCTTGTCTAGAGCCAATACAATTTGGAAAACGTTCTGCGATTTGTAGTGAATGTCAAATATTAACACACTTGAAGTGTTCTTTATTAGTTCCAGCAAATTGTGGGCTACCTGGAGATTTTGCAAAGCACTTGGGCAAAACTTGGAAAAATAGCGGTGAAAGTATTTCTACTCTTTGCAGCAGTGTACAAACTCTGACGATTGACGAGCCAGACTTTAGGGAATTTAATCCAAAATATTCACGCAATAATGAAGGTATAATTGCTGAAAGTTGGGTGAAAATTCCTGGCAGAGGAAAAGCCTCGTGGGACAGAAAATATTTGCGCTTAGAAGGAACTAGTCTCTGCATTTATGAGCACAAACCAAGTCAAGGCATGGCTCCAATAAGTAAAATGGAGTTGACAGATAAATCTTCGTATGGATTCACCATTACTGAAGAAGTTTATTCAGCTGAAGTGTCAGGAACAGCAAAATCAGACTTGCCGTTCATAATTCGCGTTGAATCGAACACTTCAAACACTTGCTGGCCAACTTCACGCTTGGACATTATGGCTCTTAGTCAAGTAGAGAAGAAAACTTGGGTCAATGCTCTTAAGTCAATAGCTCACCAAAACGGGACGAAAGGAAACGCTAAAAATGCGATGCTACAAACGGTCCTGAGATTAGAAAAAAATCGACTGGATTTGAACTGCATTGTTGAGCTGGAGCAAGAGAACACACTGCTTATTGGTGCTGAAGAAGGACTCTACTCTTATCAACCAGCACACTCAAAGATGCTGACTGCCATACGAGGAGTCAAGCGTGTTCATCAGTTGTCTTTGCACCCGCATCTTAATCTCGCGTTGATGATTGCCGGGGAAGATCGGCAACTGGTTTGCTGCGATCTTAGACAGCTGAAGAACAATGCAGTCGCTGCTGAGTGCTCAAGACCCGCTATTAGTGTCACGGGGATTCTTACAGGTTCTGATAGCTGCCATTTGTATCAACTAGAAGGAGATGTACTTTGTGCTGCGACAGCTTCCTGCGTTATTTTATTAAAATGGCGCAGTGATAGCGAGCGCGGTGAATTTATTGCGATTAAAGAAATCGAAACTCAAGAACCTTGCAGCTGCGCTATTTTCACCAAAAGAAATCTCATTGTCGGGTCTCAAAAGTTCTTCCAGATAGACTTGAAGGATTATATGATTGATGACTTCCCTGAGGAAGACGACAGTTCAATAAAAGCTGCTCTTGCTGGTGTTGCTAAGTTGGGAATATTTCCAGTTGCTGTTCTTGATGTTTCAACCTCGGCCCAATCTACGGAACTATTATTGTGTTATAATGAATTCGGAGTCTTCGTCAATGAATTTGGTCAACGAACTCGGTCTATTGATCCTACTTGGAGTCATTTACCTTTTTCTTTCGGTAAGTTATTTAAATTGATAATTAAATTTATATATTTAAATTTATTTTTAATCCATTGCTAATATTTGGTCAATTTGTTTTCAGCGTTCCGCAAGCCTTATCTTTTTATCGCCTACTTTTCGTCGATGGAAGTTATTAAATTGACACCGGATGCGTTTTCTTCGGCAACAAAGGGTCCAGAGAAAACATTGATTGAGTTGAATAACCCTCGGTACTTAGGATCTGCTGGGTCTAAAGGAATTTACTCCGCTGTCAGTAATTCTACGTTGGATATTGTCAAAATTGACGGAGTTGCTTCTATTCTCTCACGGATGAGCGATAGTTTGTCGAGCTTAGACTCCATGTAAGTTTTTTTTTTTTTTTTTTTAATTAAGGGCGAAAATCCATGTAAAAGCCTCAAAATCGGCCATTTTTTTAAATATTTTTGAAGGTGATAAAATAATTTTATTATTTTTAAACTTCAACACAACTTTATTGAGCCTTTCTAGAGTACAGAAGTAATATTTTTTTTTTCTTTTCTTTAATATCCTTTTTTTTTTTTTTTTAATTTTAGAGGTTTATCCTTTAAAATTAAAAAAAAAAAGAATAAAATAAGCCTTTAAAAAAAAAGTCAGAATTTGGGGATATTTTTTTGACATTTTTGACCCCAAAAAAGTATTTTATCAACGCAAAATATTTGAAATTTTAGGTTTATCCTTCCGATAATAATGTAGAGAAAAGCCTCACCAAATTTCAGACAAATCGGTCGATAACTTTTTGAGTTACAACACGAGCAGTTTTTAAAAATACAGTTTCGAGATAACCGCGTTTAAAATTGCTCGCTCCTTTACAATACACACTCGGCCCGCTCTATTTTATTAACTGGTAATTGGAAAAAATAGACCTGAAAAAAATTTTTAATTTATGAAAAATTCATATTATTTTATTAAAATTATTATAAAATAAAAATAATAATTATATCACACTCACTATTTTCCTAAAAAACAAGCATCCTCAAAATGATCGCTCCATTTTTTGTTACAAAAAAAAATAAAAAAAAAAATATTATTAATATAATTTTTATTTTATTATAATTTAAATGAAATAATATAAATTTTTCATAACTTTAAAATTATTTCGGGTCTATTTTTTCCGGGATTCATATTAGCTAAAACTTCGTCAATATTCGAGATTTTTATTTTCTCTCGTCTGTACACGTTCAACTTATTTTTTCCTGGTTAATTATATATTTTTACATAAATATAATTTACTTTATCACAACTTATCTGTATATTACTATATTATTTTTTTAATAGAACACGAGAGTTTGCTTAACCGTCCATCTATTGGGGTATTTACCCTATATTTACCCTACTATATTTTCAGATTATCGAGAAAAAAAAAATCGATTTTTAGAAAATTTTACATGGACTTCCTCCCTTGAATAATTTATTCAATTTAAGATAATTGAAATATTTTTTTTTCTTTTGTATTTTTTTAGATGTAATAACGACGAAAGCAGTTCAGAATTCAGCTTTACCCCCAGTCTTCTAGAAACACTCGATAACAATACGAGTAAGCGAGTTCACTTTGCCAATATTTCCAACCGTTAATTTATATTATAATAAGAATAATTTACTGAGAAATTAAAAAATTATTTAATCGGAATTTATATTCATCATATTTAGATTTTATTTGTTTAAAAAAATTAAGGACAGTTTAAATTTTTAATTTTATTATTGGTTTATAAATAACTAAATTATAATTTAAACTTTTTATAGTATTCATAGATTAATTACTATAATTTTTAATTATAAATTACATTAAGTGTAAACGAGAGTACAAACTCTTGCCATTAAGAGAAAATCACAAATTTAGGAATTAAAGATTAAAAATAATAATAGTATTAAAATGATCTGACAATTCTTCTATTTATTTATAATAAAATCCATTTTTAAAAATTTGTATGTTTAAATAATTCATACTTTTTTTTATAAATGAGAAAAAAAAATTCTCATAGAAAGTGTACTTATTTTTAAGTAATTACCGCATAATATTTAATTGTCATGAAAAGTATTTAATATATATTATTTTCTGTGTTTAAAATTTTGTATTATTTAAATAAATAAATACAAATGAAATTACTTATTATTTATGATAAATTATTTTTTATTTATTTATAAGGAAATATTTAATATAAAATAACTGCGACTAAATCGTCACTCATAAATGGATATTTAATTAAAAGCTGGCACGACATCCGGCAACTCTTGACACTGAATTTAAAATTGAATATTTATTAAAGTTGGGGTATGGACTTATCTACGTTTTATTTTACCATCAGTATAACTTGAATAGGAGTAAAAAAAAATTAATTTAAATCTGATACATTTAAGTTCAACGATCTCAATAAATCACGTCATTGTTTCAATAATAGTTTATTTAAAAACAAAAATAAAAGTTTTTATATTAAGGTAGTACTACCGCTTTTAGAACTTGCGTTCAGAATTTAATGAAATTTGACATACTGGTACTTTATAATATATCATAATTAAGCAGTAAAATTTTTGGAAGCCTGGCGAGTCCTGAAAAAAAGATATTAATATTTACATATTTTTCCCTTTACCATTGATCCTTATGGAAAATCAAAGACTTTATTTTATTTCACAAAACTGGACGTTCAGATTCTTATAAAAATTAAGACAACGAGAGAAAATAACATCTAGAACATATTTAATAACAATCAGTATGGTTTCCGAGAATATGAGAATATTTATTAATAAAAAACATTCAAAATTTATCTCTGTCTCTTTTTCTCCAACGTAATTTAGTATAGGGAAATCTACTACGGTAACGGTAGTACTACCTTAATAAAATAATTTTAATTATTTAATACTCTTCAAAAAAAATATTTATGTCTAAATATTTTTAATTTTTGCATTAATACTTGTTTAACAAGTCGAGACATGCAAATTAACATAATTTATTGAGCAATAGATTAAATTATCTATCTATCGCTCATTAATTGACTCAATAAAATGAATCATTAGACATAAGTAGTTTTGTAAATTTACAAATTTGTTGAATGTATAATACCCATAAATTAAAGTTTGATTTTACAATGTTAAATGCTAATAAATTATATGCACAGAGCTCCAAAGGTTACTTATAAATTAAATAAACATATTTAAATAATTTAGTGTAAATCAAACAATCCTGTTGACCTGTAACTACCAAGTGGGAGCAACCGCTGTTATAAAAACCCAACCACCTCTTTCTTCTTCACAATCTCAAGTCACCCTTTGTGCAATATTAGCCAGTTCTTTTGGAAGGATCACCGATTTTTATTCCAATAATAATCATACCCATCAGAACACATCCTTATCCTTATTTCAAATAAATTAATGTGAAATAAAAAAGTGACACTTAATTTAAAATTTTTTTAATAGTGATTTGAGTGTCAGAGACACAAGTGTTTTTTTTTCTTCAGTGAAATTTGTTTTATCTAACAAACAAAAAAATGAAAGATAAAAACCCACCAGAGAGCTCAATGAGCTTCGACCCTTGCTCTCAACGCATGATGGATTCCGGTGAAGAAATCGTAATCTCTGGCATCGCCGGAAGATTTCCGGAGTCTGATAATATGCAGCATTTTCAAGAAAATTTGTTTAATAAAGTTGATCTTGTTACTGATGATGACCGTCGTTGGAAATTAGGTGAGTAAATTGTTACTTACAATTATATTATATTATAATTATGATATAATCAAATTATATTCTTCATATATAGAATAATTATATTATACATAATTATATAACTATAAATTATATTCTTCACTTTTTAATTATCTAAATTTTACAGATCACCCTGAAATTCCGCAACGTACTGGAAAAATAAACAACGTGGGTAAATTTGACGCTTTATTTTTCGGAGTTCATTTCAAGCAGGCTCATACCATGGATCCGATGTGCAGAATGTTGATGGAGCATGCTTTTGAAGCAATTGTCGACGCTGGTGTCAATCCAAGGCACCTGCGTGGTACTAAAACGGGTGTTTTCATCGGCGCTTGCTTTTCAGAGTCTGAAAAAACTTGGTTTTATGAAAAACTTCAGGTAATTTTGGTAAATAATAAATATAATTGAATTCAATTTAATAATTTATATTTTCTACCAGGTGAATGGATTTGGAATAACTGGATGCAGTAGAGCTATGCTTGCCAACCGTATGTCTTACTGGTTAGGAGTGACTGGTCCGAGTTACACCGTCGATTCTGCTTGCAGTTCGAGTCTCTTTGCAATGGAACATGCTTACAGGGCGATTCGGAATGGACAGTGTGACGCTGCTCTTGTTGGAGGAGCTAATTTGTGTCTTCATCCTTATGTATCTCTTCAATTTTCTCGTCTTGGTAAGATACTTTGTTGTCAAACAGAAGTTAGCTGAGATTTGTCTTTTTTTTTTATTTTTACAACAAATAAATTATTGCTAAGAAAATATTTAAAAAAAAAATTACAACAATGATTTTTTATGAAACTGAAGTTAGTAGACATCTGTAATTTTTTGGACTTTTACAACAAATAAATTACATCTAAGAATTATAACAATAATTTTTTGACATCTACAAGTAGAATTTTTCATAATAATTTTTTTGTTGAATAAAATCCTAAAAATCATCACATGACAGTTAACTTCAGTATCAAAATTTTTTTAACAATTCTATGAGTAGAATTTTTTGTAAGAAATTATTTTTTGAAAAAAATTCTAGAAATCATCATATGTCCCTTCATTTCAGCATCATTGCTACAAAAATGAATTTAGCAGATATTTGATCATTTTTGTAAAAAATAAATTATGGAAAAAAATTGACATGAAGAAATTTTAAAAAATTAAGAATGCAATTTTCTAAAAATAATTTTTTGGAATAAATTTGTTTGCTAAATAAAATTAAAAATGGTCGAGTGATTGTTAACTTTAATTTCATATCATTACTTTGTTACTAACTTAAGAAAAAAAAAAAAACAGACATATATTCTTCATGAAAATTAAATTAGAATACATCTAATAATTTTTATGATTTTTTTTATAAAAAAAAATTATTGAAAAAAAAATAAAAATTTCACATGTAGAAGATTTAAAAAACTACAAGTGCAGTTTTTAAAAAATATTTTTTTAGCGTTCTTCAATTTTTGAAAAAAAAAAAAAAATTATAATTATTCTTCAAATTGATTATAAAAAAAATTCTATAGGTGTCCTGTCAGCGGATGGTCGTTGCAAATCATTTGATGCAGATGCCAACGGTTACACTCGAAGTGAAACTGTCAGTATAGCTTTCTTGCAGAAAGCTAAAGACGCTAAACGTATTTACGCAACAATAATTCACGGGAAAACCAACTGCGATGGATTCAAAGAGCAAGGGATTACTTTTCCGTCAAGCGCTATGCAGAGCGTGCTTCTCCACGACTTTTACGAAGAATGTAAAATCCCACCGAGCATCGTCAATTACATAGAAGCTCACGGAACTGGCACCAAAGTCGGTGATCCAGAGGAAGTTAATGCGATCGACATTGTTTTTTGTCCCGGGCGCACAGAGCCGCTGAGAATTGGATCCATAAAGTCTAACTTAGGACACGCTGAGCCAGCAAGTGGAATGTGTTCCATCGCTAAAGTTGTGATTGCCAATGAAACGGGAATCATACCTCCGAATCTCCATTATAATCGACCGCGTGAAGGAGTGAAAGCTCTGGAGGAAGGCAGAGTCAAAGTAATAACAGATCCAACACCCTGGGAAGGCGGATATGTAGGCGTGAGTTCCTTTGGTTTTGGTGGAGCCAATGCTCATATTTTACTTAAATCAAATCCTATTGATAAAATCAACGAAGGTGCTCCTAATGACGATTTGCCGAGGCTGGTTGTCGTTTCTGGCCGAACTGAAGAAGCTATTGAAGCTCTACTTAATGATGTGAGTACTTATAATAATTATTAAATACTAGCAACCTTGCAGTCACTATGTGACTGCCGTGACTTGTGAACTATAAATAATAAAATTTTGATTTATTAAAAAATGAATTTTGTTAAATTGCACTGTAATTTTTTAAATATTGACGTTTTTAAAGATATAAGCTCATCCCGATGTTACACTCATCAAGAGCTTTCATTTGAGTACCCACATGCATTTTGATATATTTTTCATATATACATATATGTAATATATATAAATATATAAAATATATGAAAAATTGATGTGGGTACTCAAATGAAAGGTCTCGATGAGTGTAACATCGGGATGAGCTTATATCTTTAAAAATATCATTAGACGACAAGATTCAACGTAATTTCTTAACTATTAACGTTTTTAAAAATATAAGCTCATCCCGATGTTACACTCATCAAGAGCTTTCATTTGAGTACCCACATGCATTTTGATATATTTTTCATATATACATATATGTAATATATATAAATATATAAAATATATGAAAAATTGATGTGGGTACTCAAATGAAAGGTCTCGATGAGTGTATCATCGGGATGAGCTTATATCTTTAAAAATATCATTAGATAACAAGATTAAATGTCATTTCTTAATTATTGACGTTTTTAAAGATATAAGCTCATCCCGATGTTCCACTCATCAAGAGCTTTCATTTGAGTACTTACATGCATTTTGATATATTTTTCATATATATATATATATATATATATATATATATATATATATATAAATATATGAAAAAATGATGTGGGTACTAAAATGAAAGGTCTCGATGAGTGTAACATCGGAATGAGCTTATATCTTTAAAAATGTCAATAGTTCACGAGATACAAGGTCATTTCTTAATTATGTATCTAGAGATAGAACATTCTCGAATGCAGCCTAAATACTTATCATCATAAATTAACTATTGGTGAGAATTATAAGAAACCTTGAAAAAGGACAACTTTTCAACAATTCAAGAATTTTTATCTTGCTAACTTTTCTAGTGTAGTAATTAAAATAATCTTCCTTTTTCTTTTAGGTCGAAAGCAGACCAATTGACGTCGAATACGTCCGACTTCTTCAAGACGTCTACACGGAAGACATTCCTGGGCATTTATATAGAGGCTACACAATACTAAGCCGCCATACTACCAAAGAAAACCGCATCAGAGACATCGAGCACTACCCAGGTGCTAAACGACCCATCTGGTTCGTCTTCTCAGGCATGGGGTCTCAGTGGCCTGGTATGGGAACAGCGCTTCTCCGGTTTCCAGTTTTCGCTCAAGCAATTAAAAAATGCGACGCTGTATTAAAACCCCGCGGGGTTGATATCTACGACATTCTAACGAATCCAAACAAATCAACCTTCGACAATATCCTAAACTCTTTTGTGGGAATCGCTGCTGTCCAGATAGGCCTCGTAGATCTTCTCACTTCTCTCGGCATCGTTCCTGATCGTATAATCGGCCACTCCGTAGGAGAGCTCGGTTGTGCTTACGCCGACGGCTGCTTCACCGCCGAGCAAATGGTCCTGGCTGCTTATTCTCGTGGCTTAGCTTCAATTGAGACCAAGACTATCTTCGGATCAATGGCAGCTGTAGGACTGGGCTACGAAGACGTCAAGGATCTCTGTCCTCCAGACATCGAGGTCGCTTGCCACAACGGACCCGAGAGCTCGACCATCAGTGGACCCGCGGAGTCAATGAAAGCCTTCGTAGCCAAGCTCCAAGCGAACAAAATCTTTGCTCGAGAAGTTCCTTGCAGCAACATCGCGTATCACAGCCGCTACATCGCCGAAGCTGGGCCCAAGTTGCTGAAATATTTGAAGGAAGTCATCCCCGACCCTAAACCCAGGAGTCCCAAGTGGCTGAGCACCTCGGTGCCACGCAGTCAATGGACTACGCCTCAAGCTCGCTTGTCTTCAGCTGAATACCACACCAACAATCTTTTGAACGCTGTTTTGTTTGAAGAAACCGCTAATTTAATTCCCAAAGACGCGGTTACAATTGAAATTGCTCCTCACGGGTTGCTCCAGGCTATTTTGAGGAGATCTTTGAGTCCCAGCGTTACTAATATTCCTCTTACTCAACGCGGTCACAAGGACAACGTTGAAGTTTTCCTCCAGGCGATAGGAAAAATCTACGACGTTGGTTATCTTCCGCAGATCGCTAATCTTTATCCGGATATTAAATTCCCAGTTTCTCGAGGAACTCCGATGATTTCACCGCTGATAAAATGGGAACACTCTGACGACTGGTACGTGACGTCTTACAGAATGCAGGAGAAGATAACTTCAGGAGAAAGAACGGTTGAAGTGACTTTGAGCGATGAAGACTATGAGTACATGTCGGGTCATGTTATTGACGGAAGAAATTTGCTACCTGCTACTGGATACCTGGCACTTGTTTGGGAAACAATTGGGATGATGAAAGGAGAATTGTATACTGAAGTTTCTGTAATTTTTGATGATGTTAAATTTCTTCGAGCTACGACTATCCCCAAGGAGGGAATTGTTGAAATTACTCTGATGATCCAGAAGGGTACTGGCAGGTTTGAGGTTGTTGAAGGAGGTGCTGCTGTTGTTACTGGGTATGTTCATTACACTAACAAGCCGGCGCTTGCTAAGCTGAATCCACCCCCTCCAGAAGATGATGAAAAAGAAGAAATGACTGCTAAGGATGTTTATAAGGAACTTAGGTTGAGAGGGTATCATTACAGTGGGTCTTTTAGAGGGATTAAGAGCGCTTCAACAAGCGGAATGAGGGGGAAAATAGCCTGGATAAATAATTGGGTCGCTTTTATGGACAATATGCTGCAGATGCAAATACTTGAAATGGACTCACGGGGATTGTTTGTTCCTACGAGTATTCAGAAGCTTGTTATTGATACCAAGACGCATTTAAATCAAATTCGGGCTATGCCGGATGATGTTAAAGGTTTGATAATAAATTTTATTATTTTTTAATCACTAAAATTTTTCGTCCTAACATTCTTTTCCGATGGGTATTGTACTAGTGTGACATCAAAATTGCAACTTTAGATTAAAATTCCGAAGACTATGTTTGCTTTTATAGATCCTTTATGTCTTTTTTTATTAATAAGATAAGATATTTATTTATTTATTTATAAACAACCAAACCCAACAGCCGTAGCTATTAACAGGGTTAATAATCTTTACAAGTAATTGTTCTTAAAATTGTTTTTGTGATGACAAGATAACTAAAAAAAAATTAAATACATATTCGGATTGCATTAATCCCTTTATAATTACTCGAGTAGGTAAACATAAAAATTAAATAAGTAAATATTAATAAACTTTTAAAGGAAAATTTTCTTGGTGAGGTGAGAAGGAAAGGAATAAGAATTCAGAAAATTTTTACACTCTTTTAGTAGGAAGTAGCCAATTAGGTTCTTTAATTTTGCAGTAAAAAAAATTATTTTTCATGTTTTTTTTTTTTTCATTCTTATTATTGTCTATATAATTAATAGAATAAGGAAATTTTTTATATGATAAAATGGGTTTTTTTAAGTTTTATTTGGTATTTTCAAAAAGATCTTGATTTAAATTGTTGCTTTTTCACAATTTTAAATATTTGTTAGTGATAGTAAATTTTTTGTCAGGTTTTTGAAGAAGTTTAAATTTAAAGTTTAAAAAATTTACTATCTTATTTTACATTATATATTTTATAATATATATAGTTTGAGATTGATTTTCTTTAAGAAAGAAATGACTATTATATAATTCCTATTGAATTTTTTTAAAATTTATTCTTCATTAATTTAATTTAATTAAGTTTTCAATGTTTAAATTTGTTGGTGATTAATAATTATTCTTTTGCAGAGTTTCCGGTCTATAGAAACAAAACTTTAGGTTTGATAGTAGCAGGAGGAGTAGAGATCCGTGGTCTGAAAGCCAGCGTAATATCAAGAAGAAAACCCGCTGGTGAACCAGTCCTTGAGTCATATCAATTCATCGCTCATCGAGATCGCGCCGAGATGTCTCTCCAACAAGTCATACGTGCAGCAGTTCATCTAGCTTTGGAAAACCACCAAGGAATAAAAGTTAAAACATTAGAAAGTTTGGAAGCAAATGAAAAATACCCAGTTGAAGATTTGTTCACCCCAATTTTTCAAGAAGTACTCGGGGATATTCCTCTTATTCAAGCGGATTTAAATATTCTTACAGAAAATTCATTCGAAGAAGACAAACTGCCCCAAAATATAAATGTTACTGAAGCGAAAAAATTGCCACCGGATGCCAATGCTATGATTTTGACTGGTCGTGATCTTTTGAGTACAGAAAAAGCCAATTCTCTTTCTCAGCTGTTATTTTCTCTTAAAGACGGTGGGTTTATTTTAACCCTTGAATCTAGTAAGAGTAGTGACTTCTCCACTGCTGCTAAGCGACACTATCTGGATATTCTTGTAGAAAAAGTCGTCGGTAGTTCTCTATGTTTACTTTTGCGGAAACAAGACAAGCTGCCGAAGAAATCAATAATTGTAACCATTGACAGCAATTCATTCAATTGGATCGATGAATTGAAGTTAATTCTTGAGAGAGAAAAAGAAGGAGAGCTGAGTCACAGCCGCGTAATTTTGGTAAGCGAAAAAAGCTTTGAAAGCGGACTTTTGGGATTGGTTAATTGTTTAAGAAAGGAGCCAGGCGGTGAAATAATCCGGGGTGTTTTAATTCAAGACGAAAAAGCCCCAGACTTTTCTCTATCTTTGCCACTTTACGCGAATCAAATGAAACTAGACCTTGCCCTGAATGTTCTCCGACCAAACAACACTTGGGGCTCTTACCGACACCTTCAACTTCCAGCAGTAGTTCCTCGGCCCGTTCATCACGCCTGGGGTAACCAGCTCGTAAGAGGAGACATGAGTTCATTCCAGTGGCTCGAAGGACCTATCCAACCTGGCTTCGAACATCCTGATCTTGTCGACGTCGTTTACTCGGCAATTAATTTCCGGGATATTATGCTGGCCACTGGTAAGCTCGCTGCAGAAATAGTCGCGACCAACCGGGCTTTAGAAGAGTGCTGTATCGGTTTTGAGTACAGCGGTATAGATCGATGTGGAAAAAAAGTAATGGGAATAATTCCATCACGAGCTCTTACAAACAAAATTGTTATCGATCGGAACCTCTCGTGGTACGTTCCTAATGGTTGGACGCTTGAAGACGCAGCTACAGTCCCTTGTGTCTATGCTACTGTCTACATTGCTCTGTATACCTTCGGTAAGATGAAGAAAGGCCACAAAATTTTGATCCACTCTGGATCCGGAGGAACTGGACAAGCAGCCATTACTCTGGCGTTAAATGAAGGCTGTGAAGTTTTCACGACTGTTGGTACTCCTGAAAAGCGGAAGTTTATTCGGGATAATTTCCCGCAAATTCCGGAAGATCATATTGGAAATTCACGTGATACTAGTTTTGAAACAATGATTTTGGAAAGAACAAATGGACGTGGTGTTGATATTGTTTTAAATTCGCTGGCTGATGATAAGCTTCAGGCATCGCTACGGTGTCTAGGAAACTGTGGTCAGTTCTTGGAGATAGGAAAGTTTGATATGGTCAATAACACGCCGATTGGTATGGCAATGTTCTTGAAAGAGATCAGTTTCCATGGAGTACTTTTGGATCCTGTATTTAACGCTTCTGTAGAACGTAAGAGAAAACTGAGAGATTTCCTGCAGAAAGGATTAGACAGCGGTATTATAAAGCCTTTAACGCGAACTGTCTTTCCGAAAGAGAAGCTAGAAGCTGCTTACCGTTATATGGCCGCTGGTAAACACATTGGCAAAGTTATAGTAAAGGTACTTGATGAAAATGACCTTCAAAATACATTAATACCTGGATTGCCTCGTTATCATTGCTTTGAAAATCGTAGTTACATTATTTTTGGAGGTCTGGGCGGATTTGGACTGGAGTTGGCTGACTGGCTGGTACTTCGTGGTGCTCGTAATCTCGTTCTTACTTCACGTTCTGGTCTGAAAAATGGTTATCAACGCATGCGAGTACGTTTGTGGGAATCGTATGGAGTTAAAGTAGAAATAGTAGCTGGAAAAAATCCCGCGAATCATCAAGAGTGTGAAGACATATTGAAACTGGCTGAAAATCTAGCTCCAGTTGATGGAATCTTTAATCTCGCAGTCGTTTTGAAAGACAGTTTGATTGAGAACCAAACGCGTGATACTTTCAAGGAGTCTTTCACAGCCAAAGCTTGGACAACTAAAGTCTTGGATAAAGTTTCAAGAATTGTCTGCCCAAAACTTCGACACTTTGTTGTCTTCTCATCAGTCTCTTGCGGGCGTGGTAATGCTGGGCAATCGAACTACGGAATGTCAAACTCTGTAATGGAGAGAATCTGCGAGAAGCGAGTCGCTGAAGGCCTTCCAGCTCTGGCGGTCCAGTGGGGAGCTGTTGGAGACGTTGGACTAGTTGCTGATATGCAAGAAGACAATAAAGAACTGGTGATCGGTGGTACTTTGCAGCAAAGAATAACCTCATGTTTGCAAGAACTGAATTACTTCCTCATGCAAAGCCATCCCATAGTTTCCAGTATGGTTGTTGCTGAAAAACGAGCTGGTGGAGCTGGAGCTCTTAATATTGTTGATACAGTACTTAATATCATGGGTGTAAAGGATTTGAAAACTATCAGCCATCATACGTCTCTCGCGGAACTTGGTATGGATTCAATGATGGCCGTTGAAATAAAACAATCGTTAGAGCGAGAGTTTGAAGTATATCTTACGGCTCAAGACATTCGAGGCCTTAACTTTGCAAAGTTGTTAGAAATGAACTCGAAAGATCTCGAGAAGAAAGCCAAGAATCAATCAGCTCCTCGAGATACTGAAATTCTTACAGGGATGAAATTATTCATACGATTACTAGGAGAAGATGTTGAGCTTTCGGAAACTTGCGTGAAATTACCGACCAAAGAAGAAGCCGGAAGAAATGAAGTATTCCTTATTCCTGGAATTGAAGGGTTTGGATCTGTTTTCTACAATCTTGCAAGTAAAATTAAATCCCCTGCGACTTGCTTGCAATTGCATAACTCCAGCACTGAATATATTTCCATCTTTGATATGGCAAAACAATTATTACCAGTAAGTTTTTATTGTTATTAGCTTATTTATGCAAGATAACCTTTATAAATTGTAATGAAATTTTTTCAGCACGTTTTAAAAAGAAATAATGGTCGAAGAACATTTGTAATCGCAGCATATTCATTTGGATCTACAGTAGCAATTGAATTAGCCAGATTACTAGAAGCTGAAGGATTCATTGGTAGGCTGGTACTTATTGATGGTTCTCCTGAGCTCATGAAAGCCATTAAAGATCAACAGCTATCCGCATCCAGCGATGAAGAACTAGCAACAAATGTTCTCGTGGGTATCATGGATTTATTCGCGCCTTCAATCAGCGGAGAGGTAGCACACTTTCTTCTTATCTACACAAAAATCTTACTTAAAATTTTTTTTTCTTCAGTAAAACTAATTCTAAAATTATTTTAGCTCTTCATGGAATTACAAAAGTGTAAATCTCTGGAGGAAAAATTAGATGCATTTGTCCAACGGATACCAGATGAATTATTGACTGTATCTCGGGAAGAGCAGCGTAATATTTGTGCAGGGGTTTATAACCGATTGATTGCTCTGCAAAATTACGATACCTCAAACCTGGCGCCTTTACGTTCTCCAATTATACTTCTAAAACCATCAATGCCAACTCTTAAATCCGTCAACGCAGATTATGGTCTTAGTAGTGTTACTCGTGAAAACGTCGAAATTCACGTCGTAGGTGGTAATCATGTAACGATATTAGATGAAGCTAAAATTGCAACAGCAATCAACGGTGAACCTCTGGAAGATGCAGACGCTTTCAAAGCTAAAATTATGGAAGACGGAAAAATCCTAGCTCCTATTACAGACGCTCATTACAATAGATAAATATCTTAATGATTAAATAGTTTAATTCATTCAATTAGTTACAATTAGTTCATTAATCGTTTTATAATTTTAGTTTATAATTTATAAAGTAATACTTGTACTTCTTTAATATTAATAAAAAATAATCCTATCACAAATATTTAGAAAAGCATCATTATGTAATGATTTTTTGTCAAAATATTAATTGTATATATACATAGAGCCAATAATTTGTTTTTCAGTAATTATAATTTGAATAAAATGACTTTTTATATTAAATTTCATCTTTACCAATTATTTCTTTCCAATCATAAATTAGGACTTAAATAAAATAATTTCAAGCTTAATAATCTGAAATATCTTTAACATATTCATGTTCTTTCTTCAAACAAAAAAGAAATATAAGAAATGGATTTCTTCTGAAATTTCTGAATCATATTTGGCGGCTTCAATTTTCTAAACTTTCCAGCAAGCTAAAAAGAAATTTAGAGTCTATTCCAGTCTGTAGGAAATGAGAAACTACATTCAGTCAAAAATTGCTCATATATTTAATAAATTTCATTAAACTTTGCTATATTAATTGAACTATATAGGGTAAAGGAGTCCATTAGTGGCGGGGATCCCATTACTGACACTTTCTTTGATTTTAGTACTTATTCAATTAATGAAATCATTAATTTTTATAATGAATATATTATTTCTAATCTTTAAGAGCTATAGATAAAAAAAATTTTTTATTTTTTTATTGAAAGAAAAAGTGCCACTAATAGGGCTTAGAGGTGTCACTAATGAAGTCTTTTACCTTATTGGTTCTAGATTTTTATGAATATAAATTATTAAATTAATGTAATTGTTTAGTATTAATAAATAAATAAATTAAAATATCCACAAAAATTGTCTAACTTCATTTTAGAGAATCTTCTATTTTTATGAAAAAAAACAATTCAAAATTTATTATCACTTTAAAAAACCATTTAATATCATTATTATCTAATAGAGATATAATATTTAGGTTTGAATCATTCAAATAATTTATAATTGGATTATTGCTACATTAAAATGTTACTACATCAAAATAGACGCATTTGTCCAAAGGATACCAGATGAGTTCTTGAATGTATCTCGCGAAGAGCATCGTAATATTTGTGCTTCGATCTAAAACCGCTTGATTGCAATGCAAAATTATGAGACGTCAAACCTGGCGCTTTTACGTTCGTCAATTATACTTCTGAAGCCATCGAAGCCTACTCTGAAATCTATCAGTGAAGATTACGATCTCGGTAGCATTACTCGCAAGAATGTAGAAGTTCGCGTGGTTGAGGGTAATCATATAACGATACTAGATGAACCTATTGTCGCTACAGCAATTAATGGCGAAGCGCTTGAAGAAACAGAAGTTTTTCATAAAGCTAAATTTATGGAAGATAGCGCAATTTCTGCGGCGAAGATAAATACACTGCACAGTAGAGTTTAATTATTATTAATTAATTAATTATTATTAATTAATTATAATTAATAATTAATTAATTATTAATGATTAATTATTAATTAATTATTAATTAATTATTAATAATTAATTAATAATTAATACTAATTAATTATTATTAATTAATTATTAAAAATTAATTAATAAGTTTTATTGTAATTACTTAAGTATCATCGGAAAAATTGTATTAGTTACATAGTATGTTTTTAAATTAATTATTTACTTGATAAATAATAAATAATTAATTATCAATACATGCGTAATAAAATATAAGAAGTTGTAAGAAAACAAAAATAAATTATGTTTATATATAACTCATTTTACAATAACAAATAATTGATAATAATGCAAAATTATTGGCGTAATATCCGGCAACTTTTGACTTTGTTATTGCAAAGAAGAATATTCAATTAGATTTTTCGGGTGTATTTAATTTACTTTCAGCGCGTGGACTATTATATGAGATGATAATAAATGGGTATTATTATAAATTGTTAAAATTTAAATTAATGAATCTGGGTTATAAAAATAAAGTGTAAAAATTAAATATTGCGCAATAAAGAAAGCCAGGTGATTTCGTATTGATTACATTTGGTGCATTCTTAACTTTTCCGTTGACCTGTCAGCAGAGGGGTAAGTAATATCCGAATTACTTTATAAAAGCCCGGTGAAGACTATGTTTTTCATCATTTATCAGCTTCACCTATCTGCTGAACAACAGTAACTACATTTTTACCACGAAGCTAATAAGAAATAACCAGTGGATTATTGAAGAAGTGATTTATATTTGTATATTAAATAGGTGAAGAAATATATTGAAGTGAAATTTATTTATTAATTATTAAAAATAAATAAACAAAATGAAGACAAAAATTTTGAAAAACTCTCCGAACTTCAATCCTTGCGCTCAGAACATCGAGATTGCAGATGAAGATATCGTAATCTCAGGTCTCGCTGGAAGATTTCCTGAGTCCGATGACTTGAAACATTTTAAAGAAAATTTGTTTGATAAAAAAGATCTGATAACTGAAGATGACCGTCGCTGGAATCTGGGTAAGTTGATATTAAATTATTTAGTTATTTTTTAGAATAAAAAACAAATAATATTTTATTAAATGACCTTTTAGATCACCCTGAGCTTCCAAGGGGTTTTGGAAAAATAAATAACCTGGAAAAATTTGACGCAGACTTCTTCGGTATTCACTTCAAGGAAGCTCATACGATGGATCCAATGGGAAGAATGCTTTTGGAGCATTCGTACGAAGCTATTATCGATGCAGGAATTAACCCGAAACATTTAAAAGGCACCAATACTGGAGTGTTCTTCAGCGCTTGCTACTCAGAGTCTGAAGTCGCCTGGATTTATGAAGATCAAGATGTAAATATAATTTCTTCCCGGTGAGTTACTATTTTTTGAGACTAAATCATTTTTTTTACCAGGTAAATGGACTGGGAATACTTGGATGCAGCAAAGCAATGCTAGCAAATCGAGTTTCACGCTGGCTGGGAGTCACTGGACCAAGTTATAATGTCGACACTGCCTGTAGCTCGAGTCTTTATGCGATGGAACATGCTTATCGAGCTATTCGAGACGGAAAATGTGAAGCTGCTCTTGTAGGCGGAGCTAATTTGCTTCTTAATCCTTATTTATCTTTGTTATTTGCACGGCTTGGTAAGATACTTCAAAATTAATCAGAATTATTTGATTAAGTTAATAAAATTATCGTACTTACAGGTGTATTGTCCACTGACGGTCGATGCAAGCCATTTACTAATGAAGCAAACGGTTACGCACGAAGTGAAACCGTCAGTGTAGCATTCTTACAGAAAGCAAAAAATGCGAAGCGCATTTATGCTACAATAGTCCATGGGAAAACAAACTGCGATGGGTTCAAAGAGCAAGGGATAACTTTTCCGTCAAGCATGATGCAAGGTACGCTTCTTAAAGAATTTTATGATGAATGCGAGATCGCACCGAGTGTTTTAAATTACCTCGAAGCCCATGGAACTGGTACAGCAGTCGGTGATCCGGAAGAACTTAATGCTATCGATAGAGTGTTTTGTAAAGATCGGAAAGTTCCGTTGAGAGTCGGATCCATAAAATCCAACTTAGGACATGCTGAGCCAGCGAGTGGAATGTGTTCTATAGCTAAAGTTCTGATTGCTAATGAAACAGGAATAATAGCGCCGAACCTTCATTATACCGGACCATGCAAAGGAGTGAAATGTCTTGAAGAAGGTAGGCTTCAGGTTATTACAGAGCCGACACCGTGGGAAGGTGGATACGCAGGTGTCAATTCTTTTGGTTTTGGGGGAGCCAATGCTCACATTTTATTAAAATCAAATCCTATTGAGAAAGTCAACGGAGGAGCTCCAAATGACGATTTGCCGAGGCTGGTTGTCGTTTCTGGTCGAACTCAAGAAGCTGTTGAAGTTCTGCTTAACGATGTGAGTGCTCAATATTGTTTATTGAATATTAAGATAGTGATCGAATGTTTTTTTTTTCCAGGTTGAAACCAGACCACTTGACGCTGAATATGTGAGGCTTCTTCATAACATCCATGCAGATAGTATTTCCGAGCATTTATACAGAGGTTACACTATAGTGCGTCGTCGTTCAACTACGGAGAACCGTACCAGAGATATTAAGCAACATCGAGGTCTCAAAAGACCGATCTGGTATATCTTATCCGGTATAGGGTCTCAGTGGCCATCTATGGGTACTGCCTTTTTACGTTTTCCGATTTTTGCACAAGCTATTAAAAAATGTGACGCCGTATTGAAACCTCGCGGAGTTGATATCTATGATATTTTAACAAATCCAAATGAATCAACGTTTGATAATGATGTTAACTCTTATGTCGGGATCGCTGCAGTCCAAATAGGTCTAGTTGATCTTCTCACTTCTCTTGGAATCGTTCCTAAACGTATAATAGGACACTCTGTTGGAGAACTCGCTTGCGCTTATGCCAATGGTTTCTATACGATTGAACAGACGATTTTAACAGCTTACTCTTATGATCTTTCTGCGAAAAACAATCATCTACTGGATGAGGCACTAATCAGAGAAGCAATAGTTCGTATTCCGAAGAATGCTGTGATGATAGAAATTGCACCTCAACCTCTCTTCCAAGATGTCCTTCAGAAAAAGGCTAAGCCTGAAGTAATTAATATCGCTTTGACTAACCGCAAGAGCAAGGATAATGTTGAAGTATTTCTTCAAGCAATCGGAAAACTTTACAACCTTGGTTTTCAACCGCAGGTACATAAACTTTATCCAGAAATAAAATTTCCAGTGTCACGTAGCACGCCAATGATCTCTCCATTATTAAAATGGGACCACTCTAAAGATTGGTACGTCATGTTATACAAATTACAGACAAAATTAAAATCTGGGGAACGGTTAATACAGATAAATAAAATTCATGAGGACTATGAGTTTATGACAGCCCATGTGATTGACGGACGAAATCTTGTTCCAGCGACTGGATATCTTGCGCTAGTTTGGGATACGATCGGACGGATGTTTGGAAAGTTGTACACAGACGTTTCGGTGGTTTTTGACGATATTAAATTCTTACGAGCTACAACTATTCCCAAAGAAGGACACGTTGAGCTTACATTGATGATTCAACAGGGAACGGGTAGGTTCGAGGTCGCCGAAGGAGATGTTGCTGTCGTTACTGGATTTATTCATATTGTTACTGAGCCATCAATGATCATGATGAACCCAACGCTTCCGGAGGATGAAGAGGAAGAAGAAATGACCGAGAAAGATATTTACAAAGAACTTAGATTGAGAGGATATCAGTACAGTGGCTGTTTCCGAGGAATTAAAAGTGCTTCGACTAACGGTACTCGGGGCAAAATAGCCTGGTGCAATAATTGGGTCGCTTTTATGGACAACATGATGCAGATGCAAATACTTGAAATGGACTCACGAGGATTATTTGTTCCGACGGGAATTCAAAAACTCGTCATCAATACTAAGGCACATTTCAATCAATTTCGAACTCTGCCTGGAGATGTTAAAGGTTTGGCAATTTATTGAAATTTAATTTCTTTAATAATTTTATCTTATTATAACTTATTTTTTTACAGAGTTTCCAGTTTATCGATACAAATCATTAGATTTGATCGTATCAGGAGGCGTGGAGATCCGTGGACTGAGAGCCAGCGTAATATCAAGAAGAAAACCTGCTGGTGCACCTGTTCTCGAGTCGTACCAATTTATTGCTCATCGAGATTGCGCTGAGATTTCTCTAAATGAAGCTACACGCCTAGCAGCTCATCTCGTTTTGGAAAACCACCACGGAATAAAAGTCAAAACTTTAGAGAGCTTAGATGCGGATGAAAAATATCCGGTTGAAGATTTATTCACTCCAATCCTCCAAGAAGCGCTCGGTGATATTCCTCTCATTCAACCGGAGTTGAATATTCTCACAGAAAATTCATTCGAAGAAGGCACACTGCCTGCCAATATAAATATCACTGAAGTTAAAAAATTGACTCCAGAAACCAATGCAACGATATTATCGGGCCGTCGACTTTTGAAAAAAAAAAATAAGTCGTTGCCGCAACTACTAACTGCTGTCAAAAACGAAGGATTCGTATTGACTATAGAGTCTAGAGAAAATACTACTGATCTTTTTGAAGTAGCGAAGAAACATAATCTTGATATGATTTTCGAAAAAGTCGTTGATGACTCACTTTGCTTACTTTTAAGAAAACAATCAAAATCATCTCACAAAATGGTAATTATCAATGTGAAGAATGATTCATTTGAATGGTTGAATGGATTGAAGTCTGCATTCAAGGGTGAAAAAGAACAAAACAACAATCGCATTGTTTTAGTCAGCGAAAAGAGTTTTGAGAGTGGATTGCTTGGATTAGTAAACTGTCTACGTCAGGAACCAGGTGGCGAAATGATCCGAGGAGTTTTGATTCAAGATGAACAAGCCCCGGATTTTTCTCCGTCTTTACCGCTTTACGCTGATCAATTAAAGTTGAATCTTACCATGAATGTTCTAAGACCAAATAATACCTGGGGATCTTATCGGCACCTTAAATTATCAGCAGTGACTCCTCAGCCTGTGTATCACGCTTGGGCAAACCAACTTGTAAGAGGAGACATGAGTTCGCTCGCGTGGCTTGAAGGTCCAATAAGACCTAATTTCATTCATCCTGACCTCATCGATGTGGTTTATTCAGCTATAAACTTCCGTGATGTGATGTTTACCAGTGGTAAACTTGCCGCTGAATTAATTGCTACTAATCGATGGCTCGAGGAGTGTTGTATTGGTTTTGAGTACAGCGGTGTGGATCGTTATGGGAAACGAATTATGGGATTAACGCCAGCTCGAGCGATTACCAACAAAGCAGTTATTGATCGGGATCTTTCATGGTATGTTCCAGAAGGTTGGAGCCTCGAAGACAGCGCGACAGTCCCTTGTGTATATGCAACAGCATACTACGCAATGTTTTCCAAAGGCAAAATTAAGAAAAACGATAAAGTTCTGATTCATTCTGGAACTGGAGGTGTTGGACAAGCGGCTATCATTCTCGCACTTCACGTAGGATGTGAAGTATTTACCACGGTTGGTACTCCTGAAAAACGTCAATTTATGCGAGATAACTTCCCACAGATTCCGGAAGATCATATTGGAAATTCACGTGACACTAGTTTTGAAACAATGATCTTGGAAAGAACAAATGGACGCGGCGTCGATATTGTATTAAATTCGCTGACTGAGGATAAGCTTCAAGCATCGATACGGTGTCTAGCAGAAGGCGGAAGGTTCTTAGAAATCGGAAAGTTCGATATGGCTAATGATACTCATATTGGAATGGCTGCATTCCGCAAGGGAATCAGTTTTTATGGTGTTTTACTTGATAATTTTTTCAAAGCAACTAGTGATGTGAAGAAAATTTTGAATGGACTTTTACAGAAAGGTTTGGATGAAGGTTTTATAAAGCCTCTCCCAAGAACTGTTTTCTCCTCAGATAAGTTGGAAGCTGCATTTCGATACATGGGTGCTGGTAAACATATAGGCAAAGTATTAATCAAAGTACTGGACGAAAAAAATTTATTGAATACCATTGTGCCAGCTTTGCCTCGTTATTATTGCCCAGAGAATCGTAGTTACATTATTTTTGGAGGTCTGGGCGGATTTGGACTGGAGTTGGCTGACTGGCTGGTACTTCGTGGTGCTCGTAATCTCGTTCTTACTTCACGTTCTGGTCTGAAAAATGGTTATCAACGCATGCGAGTACGTTTATGGAAATCGTATGGAGTTAAAGTAGAAATAGTAGCTGGAAAAAATTCCGCGAATCATCAAGAGTGTGAAGACATATTGAAACTGGCTGAAAATCTAGCTCCAGTTGATGGAATCTTTAATCTCGCAGTCGTTTTGAAAGACAGTTTGATTGAGAACCAAACGCGTGATACTTTCAAGGAGTCTTTTACAGCCAAAGCTTGGACAACTAAAGTCTTGGATAAAGTTTCAAGAATTGTCTGCCCAAAACTTCGACACTTTGTTGTCTTCTCATCAGTCTCTTGCGGGCGTGGTAATGCTGGGCAATCGAACTACGGAATGTCAAACTCTGTAATGGAGAGAATCTGCGAGAAGCGAGTCGCTGAAGGCCTTCCAGCTCTGGCGGTCCAGTGGGGAGCTGTTGGAGACGTTGGACTAGTTGCTGATATGCAAGAAGACAATAAAGAACTGGTGATCGGTGGTACCTTGCAGCAAAGAATAACCTCATGTTTGCAAGAACTGAATTACTTCCTCATGCAAAGCCATCCCATAGTTTCCAGTATGGTTGTCGCCGAGAAACGCGCTGGTAATAACGGTCCTCTAAATGTAGTTGAAACCGTGCTCAATATTATGGATCTCAAGAACCTGAAAAGTATCAGCCACCACACATCTCTTGCAGAACTTGGAATGGATTCAATGATGGCCGTCGAAATAAAACAATCGTTAGAACGCGAGTTCGACATATTCTTAACAGCTCAAGATATTCGAAGCCTTAATTTTGCTAAGTTAATAGAGATGAGCTCGAAAGATCACGGAAAGACGCCAACAAATGAGTCCCTCGACAGTACAGAAGTTCTAACAGGTTTAAAATTATATGTTCGATTAATGGGAGCGAAAGAAGAGCACTCCGGCGTAGCCGTCAAGCTTGAAACTCAAGAAGAAACCGGAAGAACCCGAATATTCTTCATTCCCGGTATCGAAGGCCAAGCGGGAGTTTTTTCAAATCTTGCCAGTAAAATTAAATCACCAGCAACCTGTTTACAGTTGGACAACTCCAATCCCGACTATGTTTCATTTTATGATATCGCAAATCAATTACTACCAGTAAGTGTTTTATCTTTGATTGATCTTTTTAATTTTAAGCCATTATTTTCTTTAAATTTTTTCCTTCTTTAGCATGTTCTGAAGAACAACGAAAATCACAAGCACTTTGTAATAATTGGATATTCAATTGGATCTCTCATTGCTATTGAATTGGTGAGAAAACTAGAAGCTGAAGGCTTAACCGGTAAATTAATACTCATTGACGGATCTCCTGACTTCACGAAAACCTTCAAAGATCAAATGTTTCCGTCTTCTAGCGAAGAAGAATTGCAGTATAATATTCTTGTAGGTATTGCAGAGATGATAGTCCCTACTCTCAGTGAAGAGGTAACGATTCATTTTTATTTTTAATTTTTTTGTTGTTAGTACTGCCGTCCCCTCGGCAGTTAATTATCTTCTTTAGTAACAATACTATCACAAAAAAATAAATATCGTCAGAATAAGGATACGTATCGTTATTCTGACTATGCATCGTATACTCGTATTTTTTTCAAAGATATTCTGTGTAGCCAATTGAGCTATCCAGCGGATAGTCAAAATGACGATCCGTATCATTATTTTACGCGTTACATTTAGTTGATTTAACTATACACCCTGATAGCCACGCTTTGTCTAAAAGTAGTTTGATTTCAGCAGTTACAGTTAACTTAACATCAAGTTTGCGGTAATTCTTTATACGGTACAACAGTTGTAAACAAATTGACGAAAATCTATGTCTTCATTTGAATACAAGTTAACACCAAATTTTTAGTTAAATTTCCTTTCAGCTTTACTACAACTTGACTATGTAAAATACTTGCACTGCAAGTCTCTACGTCAAATTACAGAGTAACTTTCAGACAACTTAACTAAAACCGTTTGGTTTGCAAACTCTTTCCATCAAGTTGGCTACAAATTTCGACAGTAGATTGAATAAAAGTTTGAGGGCCAGTTTTTCAATCCAGGATAAAATTTTATCCAATGATAAAATATATCTATATATATCATATATATAAATATACTGGCAATAATAATTTTATCTTGGATTGAAAAACTGGCCCTGAGTTAAGGTACACAAAAAAAAAAGATTTCTTGACTGGAGAATAAAATTCTTGGCTCAAGTTAATTTTCGGGTGCCCGAAGGAAGACCGAAGTTGTCTTGGCCGAAGTAAAAATTTTTCTTGAAATTCTATTCTTGGTGGAAGTAATTTTTCTTAATTCAAATTATCATAAATACTTGATACAATAAATTTTTATATTGGATCAAGATTTTTAGATACTTTAGGGAAGCAGCGCCACCTACTTCAGCTGAGAACAAAATTTTCTCACCTTGAGAAAATTTTTTTCTTGAATATTTGATACCCATTTTAGATTATTTTAGCACCCAATTATACATATTGAATGAAAGAAAATGGTTCAATATTATTTGATCTTCCCATTTGACATATTCGTCAATAAAAATATTAATGAAAATTTATTATCGAGATATTTAATTTTTTGGAGCAAGAGAAAAATTTTCTCAAGACAAGAAAATTTACTTCTGTCAAGAACTTAATTTTTTGGAGCAAGAGAAAAATTTTCTCAAAACAAGAAAATTTTCTTGATTTAAATAAATTGTCTTGGATCAAGATACGTATTTCTTGAAGCAAGAGAATTAATTTTGTTGGAATAAGTGAAATTTCTTGTGTCAAAAAAAAAAAATTTTTTTCGCCCAAGAAAATAATTAGCAAGAAAAATATTTTCTTGGTTCAAGTGAACCATTCTTTCTGTGTAGCTATCAGGGCAGATCCTTAAATTAACAAAACAGTAGTTTGTTTTGACGAAACTACATACACAGTAAAAAAATTTTCGTAAAATTTAACACAAATATTTGTGTTACTGACTGTTTTTACACAAACTAATGTTAATTTTACATTCTAATGTATTAAATCAACACATGAGAATGTGAAATTCTACACACTAGAGTGTAATTTTCTACACAAAAATTTTTACACTTTACACATAGACGAAAAATTTTTTACTGTGTATATTTACAAGAGCTATTCTCTGTATGCTTAAGTGAAACAAATGAATCCTTAAATAAAAAAACCGGATTGTTATTTTAAAGAAACGTCATTTGAGGATACGTTGAATAGTTATTTTAACAATATTTTTTTTTCCATACATGAAAATTAATGATGCTTCTAGAAAATTTCTTCAGAATATTGAAATTTTAATCAAATAATTAAAATTTTTAATTTTTTTAGATCAATGTATTAATTGAAACAACCAATTTCAGCTTGCGACGGTCTTGCCTAAGTACAACTCTTGGAAATTAAAATTAGATACAGTCATGAAACAATTACCACCTGGTGTAATGACAGTGCCTCAAGAAGAAGTACGCTGCATTCTCACTGCAGTTTACAACCGGTTCATTGCTTTGCAAAATTACGACAGCTCAAAATTACCAGCTTTGCGATCGTCAATCGTATTGTTAAAGCCTTCAATACCATCGATAAAATTCACCGAAGAGGATTATGGTCTCAGTAAAATAACTTGTCAAAAAGTACAAGTACACGTTGTTGAAGGCAATCACTTGACAATGTTAAACGATAATAAAATCGCCACGATACTCAATGATGAAACTACTGAAATTTTAAAACCAGTTAAAGAAAATATTACTTCTAAAGTTAATTTAAGAAACTGTAGTGCTTAAATTAATATCTAATCAGCCTACTGGAGATTTAAAATATTTTTCGATTAATTATATAATTATCAAACTTTTTTCATAGTTTTTTTTTTATTTCATTAAATTGTGAATGAAAAAACATTTTTTGTATATACATAATGGAAACGTTTAATATATATTCCATTGATTAATCAATGAACGTAATAAAAATCTAATCTATTTAATATCTAATAGCTTATCGTAGCTTTTTATCACTAACTTTTCTTTTTGTAAAATTCAATATTCCAACAACCACACTCAGACTTTTGATATATAATTCTACTGTCGAAATCATACAATTCTTTCTCTCTTTTTTCATTAATCCAATTATTCACGTCCTCATCATTTATCAACTCGATAATAATTAATACAAATCAATCACTTATCAGTAATTCAATAATGTAATTATAAAATACGCGGTATTAATAAAAAATGCAATGATACTATATTACAGGTATGTAATGAACATAAAGTTATTTAAAATGAAAAATTAAGAAGAAACTACACCAATAATATAATAAACTTGATACAAGTAATAAAAATAACGCGCTTCAACATTTAGATATTTTAATATAAATCTTCGATTAATAAAATGAAGATGATCAAAATTTAAAGATCCATAGGTTCTAATTCCGGATTACCCGGTTCCAATGGCTGGTTCAAATTCGGTACTGATTGACTGTTGTTGTTATTATTATTAAGATTAAGATTATTGTAATTGTTATTATTATTGTTATTGTTATTACTATTGTTGTTGTTATCTTCTTCGTTATTGTTAGCACTAGTAGGCGGCAGTTGTATTCCGGCTTGGCTGATAAACGTTCTCAGATGTTTACTTGGAGGTTCCCAGAGAACCAAAGCCATGGACGGTCGCTCTCTGCAATTAAAGTAGCTTTATTTTAATTTTGCTGTATTAATAAGTAATGGCAAACAGAAAAAAAAATTAACTTGAATCAAGAAAGTAATTTTAAAGAACTTTATTTTCTTGATTCGAGTAGAAAAATTCTTAATAAAAAAATTTTGAAAATTTATATTTTTTTTGCATCAAAAAGTTTACAAAAAAAAAATGAAATTCGGACTTTTTTGTTCTAAAGTCTGTCAAAAATCCAATTTTCAAATTTTTTTTTTGTTCTTAGTCTACTTGCCGTATTAAAGTATACAAAATAAAACCCCACCGGGCTTTTTTTTTAGATTAGCTAATCAGCTGATATCATGGAGGAAGTAAGTGTCAATTTTTTTCGAGGCGAGTGTCTTCAGACTACTATAACTTTAATTCTACTGAATGTTTTTAGCTAAAAATTTAACTGTATACTCTTGAAAAATGTATAAATAAATGGTAAAAAGTTCAAAGTTCTATCTCTTCATTAGTCTTTACAAAAAATCCCAAAAAATGCTTAAAAATGAGGGCGTCAGACCAGAGGACTCCCAAAAAATTTAGATGTATTTTTTAAACACTATTTTTTTTTACATCTAAATTAATAATTAATACTAACGTAATATTGTTGATTACCAAATATCGGCAACTTGATATGTTATTTATTTAATTATAATATTGTATTTTCTTAATGTCAAACGTAATATTTGGTACCATGTGACTATGTATTTTTGTTAAAAATATTTCAAGGTATTATTTATTTTAATTTTGATATTGTCTTAATAAGTTGGTTTAATTGTTTTAATTAATTTTATTATATTTTTTGGCACATAGGTTACCTGATGAAGTCAGAATTAAGCTGACGAAACGTTGTAAATTGAAATAAATAATAAGAAAAACATAATTTTTTTGGTCTACTATATCCTGATTTTGGTTCTTAGAAATTATAATATCTATTGAGTTTTTTTAAGTAATTTATAAGCTTGTTTGACAAGCATGAATAAAAATTATTTTTTGCAAAAAAAAAAAAAAAAAAAAAATACCAGAAGACTCCCTTAAACTAATTAATTTTACTTAATTCAAGAATTTTTCGTCTTGATTCAAGACAATGAATTTCTTCAAAATTATTTTTTCGGTTCAATAATTTTTCTCTTGATGCAAATTAAATTTTTTTTCTGTATAAAAGTATCAGTTGTTTAAAATAAAAATTTCTTGAATTAAACTTACAATTTAGACAGCAGTGAAGTAGGAATTAACGGTTCTTGTTGAATTCGTCTAAGCTCCTCAGATATCACCAGTCTTGGATGCATACTTTTACCATTTTCTACATTCAATGTACTGTTTTCAACATTCAGGTCGACTTGACTGCTAGTTGATGGCTGAACATTGTAGTCTGTTGAGGATGAACACGAGGGTATTGGATTGTAATTAGAACTTATATGCATATTTCTGAAGTGCGCTGCCATTTTTTCTTCTGATATAAATTGTTTAGTTGGTCTTCTGTAAATAAAAAAATTAAAAAAATTTTGATTAGCATTAAATAAATTAATTAAATAATCTCTAGTTTAATCTCTTTTTTAAATATATTGAATTGCAAAAATATTTCTTACGTTTCAGGAATATCAGGAATATCAAGTTTTCTCTTTTGATGGACAGGAGCAGGAACAGGAGCAGGAGCAGGAGGAACAAACGATGGTTTTTCTCCAGTAAATCTCATTATTTGGGATTGCTGCATACTCGGAATACTCCATGGCATGTACATCGGTGGTATCTGAGGCATCTGTGACCAAGAACCTGGCTCATGAGGCACATTTTGTTGGCCCATCATATGTTCAAATATTGAAGGAGGCGTATGCATATGTGCTCCGGGTATTTGGTTCTGAGCTGGAGGATGAATTACTTGGAATTGTGTCGGCATTGCCATTTTGATAGAATTGGTTTTAATTGAAAAATATCTAAAAAAAAAAAATAAGTTACTTAGATATAATCTTTAATTTTTTACAGTGATAATAAATTTTGTACACTGATTTACGAACAAAATTAATTATTATATTAAAATTGAGACTTGTAATAATTTTTAGAATTTTTTAAATAATTATAATAATTTTGTAATGTATAATGTATATAGAATAATTAATAATTTTAACCCTTCAGTACCCTCGCTATGAGAATTTTTCTCACGCAACAACATTCAACTTATAGGATGTCGCTGCAGTGCAAGTGAGACACTAAAAAGAACGTGGGTACTGAAGGGTTAATAATAATAAATTATAATAAAAAAATTCTATTTTTAGAAGCTTTAAAAAATTATAAATACAATTTTTTTTTAAATAATTTTTTAGGCCTAGTTTATTTTTCAAGAAAAATTAAAAAATTGTCAATTGTCTTATAATTTCAGTGTCAGAATTAATTTTGTTGATTTAAAGTAAAAGACCCAGTTATTGACACTGGTCTAGTTATTAGAAAATTGCAATTTTATTCTAATTAAACAAATAAAATGTTTTCAAAAAACCAATTATCTTAAAATTTATAAATGATATTAAAGTTAGCTGTCACTTTATTATTTTTCAATTTTATTTAACAAAAAAATTTGTACCGAAAAATTATTTTTAAAAAATTGCATTTTTAATTTATTAATATTTTTATTTATTTTTAGTGACAATTTTTTTTTATAATTTTTTTTTGCCATAATTTATTTGCTATAAAATTTTTAAAATTATTAAATATATGCTAAATTAATTTTCATAATTTATAATTAAAAAATTATATTTTTTTATTTATTAGAGTCGATTTGTTTTTTTTTAAATAAAATAAAATTTTAAGTGTCAATAGCTGGGTTTTTTACCTTATATAAGTTAACACTATAATTATAATTTTTCACATTTATAATTGCAGTAATTAATGATACTAAAATCAGCTGACATCTGAAAAATTTTTTTTTTTAATTTATATGTGTGAAATTTTTTTATAATTTAATTATAAAAATCCAAAAAATTGACAGATGTCTATAAATTTAACTATGACAATAATTGTTTTTGTGAATTTATAAAACTAAATCAATTTTAAATTAAATAATAATACAATTATGGACGCTAATCCCTTGATTCACTTTAATTAGAGCACGAGAATAATCAATTGTTTTTAATGATAACAGTAGCTATTATTATTTCGGTGTAACGGTATAGTTATTTACCTGTGTCCTGAAGATTTACTGATATTAACTCCGTGTTTTTAATTCAATACTGGCAACCTGGACCAGAATCTTTCTCTCGTAATTTCTAGAAACTTCGTGAAGATGTCTTCAATTTTGGTTAACTCACAAGGATAAACTAATGATCACAAAATTGATTAAAAAGTAAACAATTGATTTTGCTGGAATAATGTTCTGTTGAAGTAATTTGTGAAGATAGTTAATGGAATTATTTGCAAACTTTCACTAGAAGAGTTTTTTGTTTTTTTCTTTTACACGACAGTTCGCACAAAACTCACAAATGTATTGGTGTTGTATTTATTTTATTTATTTTGTGAACTTCCATTTATTCAGTCAGCGCGCAGGCGCATAGGAAATATTCCTAGGGAATTTTATAATAATTTATAGTAATAAATATTTTTATGAAAATGAAGTTAGCTGACATTTCAAAATTTTTAGAAATTTTTTATTGAAAAAATTTCAATTAAACAATTAAACAAAAATTTCACATGTAAAAAATTTGAAAAACTATAAGTGCAATTTTTTTAGAAATATCTTTTTAGTTGTAATTTAATTAATAAAAAAAATCAAAAATTTTTAGACTTCTGCTACCTTCAGTGTCATATATTTTTTCTTGAAAATTTTTCCAAGATTTTCCGTTGAAAAATTATTTTAAAATTAAATATAAAATATTAATTTTATATTTTTAAAACGCGTAAGAAATAACTGAGTAATAAGATACATTTATTAGTGTTATTTATATTACAACTGTATTATATAATTTATTATTATACATTATCTTTACAACATACATTTCAATATCAATCTATTAATATATTTTGTAAATATCACGTATATAATTTTTAGTGCCTGTAAAAATGGTATTAATTTATAAATAAAATTGACTGTAATCATCAAAATTTATCAAAATAAACCGGTTTTTAATTTTTTGAATTCACGTGTCGATTTTAGTGTAAAAAGCTTCGTATATCATTAATTATCTTATCCAAAAGTGGTCTTTTAATATCAATTAATTAAAAGGATAAATTATCAACAATAACTTCGAAAAAAATACAATTTTTGTCGTGTAAACAAATTGTCAATATTAAAGATTTTGCGATTGCAATTATATTAACATAAGATAGAATTAAAAAATAAATTATATAAATTTCAATAGAGGATTTTTTAGAGAAAATAAGTCTCATGACTGGTTAAAAAGTGCCAAGTTGATCACGAGAGAAATGGCACCACCAGATCTTCTTTATGCTCCACTTTAACATCATTCAATGCTGCTCTAGCGCTCCGAACCATGGTTTTTATCTAGAATTTTAACATGAATTAGTACTTAATTGATCAAGACTGTCAATTATCATTTTTAACCTACCAGCTCTTCATCTTCAGCAGTAATCGGTTCAGATGATAATATTCTTTCTGGCGCTGGAATATCATTGAGTAAACAGCAAGTGGTTTGGGGTATTTTAACTCCACCAGTTTCTATTCTTTTGGAGTATACTCGTGATCTATCCATATATTCATGTTGTTCCAAATTATGTGAATCTAGTGCTCCAACATCAATTACATTTCTATAAAAATAAGTAGATATTAATTATAATATAAAAAAAAATTTCTAAAAATTTGCGCTTGTAATTTTTTTAAATTTTTACATGTGGAATTTTTTTATTAAAACTTTTTCATAATTTAATTATTATAAAAATCCAAAAAATTTATATTGAAATTGGCACACTTGAAAAATTTTTTATTTTTTTTTAAATGATAAACTAGGTTTAAAAAATTATTTATAAAAAATTGCATTTATAAATTTTTAGAGTTTCTAAAGATGGAAATTTTTAAATAAATTTTTCTTAATATAATTTATTAGTTAAAAATTTTATAAAAATTGTCAGATGTCTCAATTTACGATACTAAAATTATCCGACGTTCAACAATTTTTGACTTTTTTTTATTAATTAAATTAGAACTAAAAAAATATTTTTTTTAATTTTCTGCACGTTAAATTTTTTACTTTTTTTTTTCTTAGTAATTTTCCAATAAAATAAATTACAAAAACTTTCAGATGTTGGCTAATTTAATTTTCGTTCTTAATTTTAGTTTTATAAAAATTTACTGATTTCTGTAAATTTCAGCATCATAATAATTAAATGATAAATAAAATACATACGCTGCTGTTTCATGTAATATTCTATTTAAAGCACTTTGTTCATCTGTTTTCTTTGGAATAGAACTTGCATATTGATTAACGTAATCATCGCTGAAAAAAAAAAAAAAATTATTGACAATTATTGAAGAAAATTTATAATTTTTATACCGATTTGACATATACCTGTGTACATGTGGAATATTAGTGCTGTTACTGACAGGATCAACTAACAAATGAGTTCTTTCATTGGCTTCTCCTCCCTGAAAAATAAAAATAAAATAATTAAAAAACAATACTGAAAGATGAATAACCTCATCAGAAAATAATAAAATACAGTGATAAAAGTTGTTAAGTGATTAAAACGACTATCGCCTGCGAGCGGCTTGATAAATTTGATACCAAAACAATAAACAATCTACATTGTAAGTAGCAAAAATAAATACCTGTGGCCCGCTGTCTTTATTAAACAAACTACAGCAGCATCCCATGGTGCTGAGTAATTTTTCCCAACAGCTATCACTCATGTAGGTGCGTTCTTAGTGCAAAAGTGCGAGCATTTTTCAATGTTTTTTAGTGCACTGGTGAGAGAATACTAGACAATATTAGTCAGTGAATCAACTGTTGTCTGTGTCATAAAATATTTATTCTAACAAGTGAGACAAGACGAGTCTCTTGGCTCCACTCTGGTACACAACAAAAGGACAGTGTTTCTATGTAACTTTTTTAATATACTCTTACATTATCTTACTCAAATTTAATTATGGAGTAAGAAAATTGTTAATTTTTGAGATTTTTTAAATAAATAAAATTTCTTTATAATTTTTAATCATAAGAATTGAAAAAAAACTTTGTAAATATTTTTTAGCACTAATTTATTTGGTTAAAAAAAAAATAAAAAATGTCATTATGTCAAATTAACAAAAATTTGACATTTCAAAAAAAATTTTATCAAATAAATAATCAAAAAAAAAAATTTTTATTTGTGTAAATTAAAAAAAAAAAGGTATATTTATGATGAAAATTAAGTTAGCCGACATTTAAAAATTTTTAGAACTTTTTTTTATCAAAAAAATGAATGCAAAATAATAAAAAAAAATTTCATTTGTAAAAAACTTAAAAAACACTAAGTGCAATTTAAAAAAAAATTTTTGTTCTAATTTAATAATTATAAACAATTAAAAACGTCGGCTAACTTTAATGTTATATATTTATGTAATTTTTTCAATAATAATTAATTTCTTTCAAAAATCAAAAATAGAGTAGTTTTAATTAAAAATTAAAATTTTATGATACTGATGTTAAATTAAAAAAATTTTTTTAACAAATCAATTACAATAAAAAAACGCTTCTAAAAATTTTCACTTATAATTTTTATTAATTTTCACGTGGAATTTTTCAATAAAATTTTTTTTTACAATAGTTTAACTGCTGTAAAATTCTAAAAAAATTTCTAATGTTTGTAAACTTCAGTGTTTTTAAATTTTTTAATTTTTGTATAATACTAAAGTTAGCCGACGTTTTAAACTTTTTAATTTTTATTTTAATAATTGAATTAAAACAAAAAAATATTTTTTTTTTATTTTTTTGTAATCATTTTTTCAATAAAAAAAATTTTCCAAACTTTTAAATGTCGGCTAACTTAATTTTCATAATTTTTGCGGGTAATATTTTGCGCATGCGCGTTTACTTTTAGCGGGAAAATTTTCAATTTCAAAAAATAGTTAACCAGCCATACTTGTCACTTTATCCTCCACACATAGTATAAATAAATAAAAATATATATACATATTAATAAATATTATTCTCACAATCGAATATCGACAAATATATCCATAAATTTTCCCCAATATATATATATATATATATATATTTAAAACAAACAATTAAACAAAAGGAGTTATCGTAACATATAATAACAAAAGAGAACAAACAAGTATTGAGCGTGTCAGTGAATAAAAGTAACGAGAAGAGATAGACAGCAGGCAGCAGTCATCGGATTGCTCCGTATACTATACTCCGTATACAAAACTCTACCGGACAAAAGGCGCAGGTGACAAAAGGGAGCGAATGACGTCACCCGACACTACACACACAAATGCTACACAACACATTTATCACGCGAGGGTGTAGAGTATGTTGTTGATGCTCCGTCACAAAGAGTGGAAAGTGGAAGTGGAAGTGGAAGTGATGCTGGTGGTGGTGGTGTGGTGGTAGTATGTAGTGACAAAAATAGAGAAGGAGTAAACGTTGTATTAGACAGTTGAATGCATGTACACTGTACAGTGAGTACCTACGTGTCGTTAAATAACGTAGTCGTTGGTTGGCTGAGCTGGTACATCTGTCCTTTTCCGTGGAGGTCCTTCCTGCAGCAGCCAGCCAGTGACAGGCATTGGCGCGGACGCGTGTTGGTCATAGAGTGTGTCCGGGATTTGTGTCAGTTCCTCTAGCCGCACGGGGAGTTACTTTGTGTCAGTGCTGCAGAGTGTACGTATTTTAGCGTTAAGTGTGTAAGTATCACACTGCGGTCCCGAAGGTAGATAAAACTGAACGAACGAGTCGAGGCCGTGGCCAGTGCCAGTAAGAATTTACCGAAGGTCGAGGGTGGTGTAGTCTTTGGACACTAGTGATTTGGAGTTAGTGTGCTCCCATCATTCCGTTTCTTAATACTCTGTACGTTATTATTATTTTCATTGTATTTTATTATAATTATTTTATTGTTCAGTGGATTAACTGCTGGCAGTTTGTTCAACCAGTAACTAATTAAGATTATTTTTTATAATATTTTGTTTAGCCAAGGAGAGCCTGGTGTGAAGATTGAGAGAGCGAGCGAGCGATAATTAGACATCTAGCTGGTATACGGTCCATGTGATCTAGTGACTAAAAATGCTCATCAAAGAATTGTGAGTGATTTACCAATCTAAGTATTTTAATTATTGTTATAAATCACTACCGCGGCTTTGTTAACTCAAGTTGTAAGCTTACTACGTGTCTTAGTCATGCTGAGACAAAATTATTATGAGAGATATATATGTATATATAGTATGTGTAGAGATTTTTATTTTAAAAAAATATTATCGTGTGACGATGTTTCCGGGCACGTTCCGTCAAACACGTAGGCCGAAGCTAAATTTTATATTTTTACTATTTTTTAATTTTAGGGAATAATTAATATGTGTACCTTATTGCTAATCTTTAATGGATAGCGTGTATCGGAGGGGTTGGCCTTCATCACCCCTCGTTTTGCTTCCCCATTCTGCCACTGGTGGCCTAAAAAAACTATATTTTACATACGGTTTTTTTAGTCCTTACGTCAAATCATCTGCTGGTGATGATCAAGATCCTAACTCGGAATCTCTATTCAAATTTAAACCTAATATTTGAATATAAATGGAACTGCTGAGACTTGGATTAATAATGCGAGAATATAATGTCAATGATAGTTAATTTAGGACAGGAGGCAGTAGGCCGGATGAAAAAAAAATATATATCCTTGTAAATATCCTTATGACGTGGTGGTATCGATTTTTAGTTTGACTTACAATTGGCGCCCGGCGATCTGCCAACGTGACTATCACTTAAACTTAAAAATCAAGTCGTCGAGGACAACACGACCGAGTACTTGTCGTGATTAGGGAGCAAGGTCGCTCCAAAAAATCCAACCTAAGGCCACATTTATTATATTAATTAATTAGTTATCATTGATACGAGTTTGAGTTTTAATAAAATTCGGCGGATTCACCATTATTTTTTTTTTAATCTTAAGTAAATATTAATGTGTATTTACTTTTTTGATAAGTATGAAATAATTATAAATTAAATATTTTTCTTTATGTTACAGCCGCGTCACCCTGCCACTTACTGTTGAAGAGGTATGTCATAAAATAGCTATCCACAGACTGTCATTAGACTGTATTACCGTATACTTAAATTGATAATACACCTTTTGGCAAAAAAAAAAAAAAAAAAAAAAAAATGACAAATATAAAACAATTAATATAATAATTGCTTCTTTAGTGACACTGCACTAATTACTTGCTACTTACTAAATCTATAATTAATATTTTTTTAAATGCAACGTAATCTACTTTATTATTAAGTAATGATACTAAAAAAATTCCACGTCACGTTTTAACAAAATTTTTTAATTTAATTATTTAATTTAAATTTGATTATTTAATTTTTTTGAGTAAAAAAAAAAACTGTAATTTAGTTATTTGTTTGTCTGAAAGAAGTTTTTTTTATTTTTATTTTTGCTCAGTTTGTTATAATAATGTGTAATTTTTTTTAGTACCAAGTGGCTCAGCTGTACTCAGTAGCAGAAGCTAGTAAAAATAACACAGGAGGCGGAGAAGGTATTGAGGTACTGAAGAATGAACCATTTACGGACTACCCACTGTTAGGAGGTAAATATTCCTCGGGACAGTACACCTACAAGATTTACCATCTAGCAAGCAAAGTACCGGCGTACATACGTGTCCTTTTACCAAAGAGCTCGCTAGAAATCCACGAGGAGGCATGGAATGCATATCCCTACTGCAAAACAGTAATAAGCGTTAGTATTTTATTTATTAGTCATCTCTATAAATATTTTTAGTATGTCACTTTGATTGTCATTTATAACAATTAAAAATTTTATTTTATGCCCGCAGAATCCTGGATACATGAAAGATAACTTTTTTATTATGATTGAGTCATTTCATATTGCTGACACCGGCAATCAAACCAATGTGAGTTTTATAAATTGATTTAATCATCTTTAGATACTTTTTATAATTACTACACTGAAAAAAAAATTTTTTGTCTAGAAAAAAGAATCGTTTAAAAAAAATTTTGGTTTTTTGACAAAAGAACATTAAAATCTATCATGATAATAAAATTGTGGCATTAATTTTGATAGATCAACAAATGAATTAACAAATAGATTTACTTGAATTAAACAAAAAATAATTCGATCAATTTTTGTGACAAGAAAATTTTCTCAAGAGTAGAATTTTTTTTTCTCAGTTAAAAAATAAAATTTTTTAACAGGAGTTTTGTTTAGATATTTTTGCTGAAATTTTAAAATTTCAAAATTTGGCCAAACAAAATTCCTGTTAAAAAATTATATGATAATTAAATAAATCCTTTACGTTGAAAATATCTCAGAAAATGCCCCAACACAAATCCTGTTAAAAGCGAAACTCGAAATTCCAATTTTAAGATGTCCATCACTGAAGTTTAAATTTGGCACACTCTAATAATTACTCTATATAAATTTTTATGTATTTTTATCTGTAGGTCCACGAATTACCTCCAGAAAAATTAAAAATTCGTGAAATAGTACACATAGACATTGCGAATGACCCGATAAACAGCGCAGACTACAAGGAAGACGAAGACCCAACGAAATTTAAGTCTGAGAAAACAGGTCGAGGGCCGCTGGTTGGCAAGGAATGGAAGAACAATGTGTCACCGGTTATGACGTGCTACAAACTCGTGACATGTGAATTTAAATGGTTTGGATTGCAAACCCGTGTTGAGAGTTTCATCCAGAAAGCTGAGAGACGTCTTTTCACCAACTTCCATAGGCAGGTCTTCTGCTGGACAGACCGCTGGTACGGACTAACAATGGAAGACATCCGAGCAATTGAGGACAACACCAAGGAAGAACTCGACAGGGTAACTGATTTATTGATCAATTTTAACTCTTATTTTTTACTGCTCAATCTCAGCTTGTTTTATTTTTATTTATTTATTTATTTTTTTTTTTTTCATCATTCTCGTTACAAAAATATTCTATAGAGGTGCGTACCCGGAAAGAACAAGATGATACTGGATATCATCCTAGATTAAACTCAATCATATCTGTGGTGAAAAAAAATTTCAAGTAGTAGCTAGAAAAATTCAGATTATACTGCGCAATATCTAGATTATACTCATTATAATCTAGATTATACTCATTATAATCTAGATTATACTCATTATAATCTGGATTATACTAGCTACTATTTGAAATTTTTTTTCACTCAGTATAATCTGGGATGATATCCAGTATCATCTTGTTCTTTCCGTGTTACGCACCTCTATAAAACTTTTTTGTAACGAGAATGATAAAAAAATAAAAAATAAATAATAGCACCTGTGCATAGAACGAGTACATATTAAATTATAATAATAATTTTTCTTATAAAAAATAAATTTAATAATAAAAATATTTATTTATTTTATTACAGCAAAGACACGAAGGCGAAGTACGCGGTATGCGAGCTGATGAATGAACCCACGGTCGAAGTGTCTAGCTACTTTTAAATAACCTTAAGTTTATTTTCCCTATCCTCAATATATTAGACACCGAGAGAATGATTTAAAGAAGTAAAATACAGCGAGAAAGAGAGAGCGATCGAGAGAGAGAGAAAGAGAGAGAATAAGAATAATAATAAAAAAATGTAAAAAAATTAATATCTTAACGAATGTATTACTATTAATAATTGTTCGGTCCACCACAAAGTGATCCCTTTCACGTAAGACAGTTTTCCTCAACAAAACTTTTATTTAGATATATAAATATATAAATATTTATCAGTGTCTAATAACAATTAATTATATTTTAATTTATTTACAATTTACGAATTATTAAAATGAAAAAAAAAAAAAAATAATAAACGTATTAGATAAATGTATTTACAGTCAATGATTAATATTAATTCAAATACAATTGTGTAACGAGACGTGAGAAAAGAAAAGTAATGATTAATAATGCACTAGTAAGATCGTTTGATCAATACTAGTACGAGTAATAAGAGTTTAAATGATGATAAAAAAAAAATAATAAATGTAATACACATCCACGTACACAAAAGTTGAGTTTAAAATTTAAAATGTCGATACAAATATAGTTAATTAATCAATTGAATAAATAATTATTAATTGATAGTGTAGAGTAGTTAGTAATAGTTATGGACATTTGTTAACTGGCGATCGAGCTGATAACGAAAGCAAATTAATAGGACAAGGATGTTAATCATCAATGATTTTAAAAATTTTTAAATAGTTGATTCTTGTATTACTAATAACTACTTTAATGACACTAATTTAAAAGTCCAAAATAATTATAATTTATACATATTTTTTTAATATTTTAAATAATAATAATATTAATAATAATAATAATTATTATTGTTATTATTATTTACATGATAATGTGTCATGTCTTTGCTATTATTAATAACTTTTTAATGCGCATATTCTTATTTTTTTATTAGACAAAATCGATTAAACGATATCGCAAGTAAGCTTCTGCAAATTCCTTAGTAATTTACTAGTATCGTTGATCATTTTGTTTATTACCATTTATTACGAGCATTGTAAGTTAAATAACAGTATATTATTTACAATATTAAGTGATAGTTACAATGCAGCTCATGCTTACGTCAACGATATGAAAGTAAACAAATTTTAAAAATGAATCATAATTAATTGTAATAATTATAGTGAAAAAAGAAAAAAATAAAGTGTCAAGATTGTGTTAGAATATATTTTCAAAAAATTTCGTCTTTGTGTATTGATGGCAACAATAATAATAATTATTATTATAATCTTATGATAAAGAAATAATTTCCTTGATCCGCGAGTTGCGATTTATCAATTTAACAAATAAAAAATCAGATTTCAATAATAAAAAAATTTTCAATGTTACTTGAATGTCGAGGCTGCTTGGAATAAAAATCTAAATATTATTATTCTTATTATTTTGATTGGTTCATGAGAAAAAATTAGAGTTATTGAATAAATATTTAGATATTTAAATGTACTACAAATGTAAATTAATCTTCGTCTAAGCGTGAGTTAATTATACCCGCGGGTATTATGTAAAGTTTTAAAGAATAAAAGATTTAAGAAAAATAAAATTTTAAATGGAGTAAAAAGTTGAGAGTATAACAAAGAACTGTATTAGAATATTATGAAGAAAAAAAATTATGATGATAAACAAATAATAAGAGCAAGACGTTGTACATATATATAATAATAACAAAGTTACTGAAGCACTGATAGAAGGATTTATTAACTATTAATAATTTAATTTATTTGAAGACAATTATTTGATTTATTAAATTTTAATAAATATTTTTTAATATTTAATAAATATTTATTTTGGAGGAAAGTACATTTATTAGTAGTTAATAAATTACTTATTAACTAGTAATAAATATTTGTTAACTGTTAACAAATATTTATTAAAATTAAATAAATAATTTATTTGTTAATAAATATTTATTAAATCTTATAATGTTAAAAAATCATTTATTAACAGTTAATAAAGCTTATAAAATATAAATAAATCCTTCTATCTATGTGAGGATATAAAAAATTAATAAAAAGCATACAATGAAATTCAAGGGATTTAAATACATAATAATGATGATGCGTGCGTTAATTAGCTTCGTTTGCATTCCGATGAGAGAGTACTTGGTACCAATACATTTGAATACATTACGATCTCTGTGAATTTAATTACTAATTACAATTACTATTACTATTACCATTACTGTTATTAATTATTTAATTATTAATTAGTTAATTATTTTAAATTGAAATTACTTAAGCCAACTAATGCTTGTGTTTAAAATGTTTATTGCTAGCGGAACGTTAACGTTATCTTAAACCGGTCTAACAAATCAACTAAGTAAAGTAAAGTTATTCAATACAAGTCATGTAGGTAATTACAGTATTTAAACTTAAGCAAAGTCTACAATTAGATCGGAATTGTCATCTGCACAATAAAATGTTATTTAAAGAAAAAAAAAATATGATAATTGTAATCAGACTAACATATGTAACAGGTACCTCTCTCTGACTGTAAAATTATTTTTAAATAGATTAATATGTAAGTCAATAATTACTTTATTTAATGCTAAATAAAACAACTGAATTTTCTTTGCCAGCGGCTGTTGTAATTCGCATTGATTAATTATTGAAATGATAAATGGTTAGAGTGTTTTAAAATAGTCAGAGGTTAATTAATTAATAAAATAAAAAAGGCTTGTGCTTATATAATTAATACAAAATTAATAATTCGGGAAAAAAAATCGTCAATAAAATAAAATAAAATGTTATTAATATTTTGAATTGAATTTCACTGTGCGCAATAAGTCTATATGTGTCCTAGTAATAAATTCCATATTTTAGCAACAATTTATCTGTTCTTAATTAAATTAAAATTAATTATTAAATTATAAAAAAAAAAAACGTTTAAATTATGGTTCTTGCCCACCGCAATGCTGCCAAAGCTCCGATGATTTAATCCTTATAAAATGTATGTAAGTGTACGTACATAAAAAAACAATTAAATCTAAAATAGGATATACAATGTCAAAGTCACGTGATCGTGAGGCTAATAAAATTCAAGAGTATCTATAGCAAATCACAAGGTGTTTATTGATTCCTTGAAATCTTTCAATATCATATATATATAATATATATGTGTATATAAAAGCATCTTCTGGATTTATTTATAGTCTTCCTTCTCCACAATTTTTTTTTTATTACTTTTATCCTACCATTCTATAAATATATACGTGTATAAAAATTATTCTTAAACATAATTTATATAAAATATTGCATTGATCAATTACACTTAATTTTTTTTTTTTTCAATATAAGTATAAAAAATATTTTTGGCTCTTAAAATTACATTTAAATATAATATCAAAGATTATAATTCCATGTTATTGTTAAATCGCGTCCATGACTTGAAATGTCAAGTTCGAAGAATTGGGACAAGGTTCTGTTAAAAATATTAAATTATAATCTTAAAATTTTTTCAATATTTACTTAATCGAAAATAATTAATAAAAAATTTCTCAAAATATAACGATTCAATAAATTTATCAATAAATAAAAACTAATATAAAAAAATTTATGCTCACCAGGTACAAATTTTTGTTGATATAATTCATCAATAAATTTCAAATAAATAATTTAATTTTTTGACGCAACCTTATCAAAATTTCAAGATCAATTTCGTTATTATTAAAAGGGATAGCCACTGTGAGGGTCGAAAAAATAGGTGATTTTCGGGAATTTTTTTGACTGGGATAATAAAGGAATTTGGGGATCGGGTTTTTTTGTTTCATAAAGTATATATTGAAGATCATTCTCCTAAATTTTAATTAAAAAATATCTTGATATTGCAAAGTTATAAGCATTTGTGTGGAGTAATTTTATTTTAATTCATTAAAACAAATCGACTTTAATAAATTAATAAATATAATTTTTGAATTATAAATTTTAAGATAATTGGTTTTTTGAGAACATTTTTAGGTAGATTTTGTTAGAAATCTAACTATTGCATTAATTCTCATGGTGGAATTTTCACCTGATTTTGCTATCATATGTCATAATTAGTCAAATAAGTTCCAAAAACACCATTGGTTAAAAAATTTATATATGTATATATATGTAATATAACCAGCCTTGTCATCAGGATATCTCGAAAAGTTTTCAACCGATCTTGATGAAACTTGGTACACATATTATTTGGGTAATTACCGAGGTCGAGTTCGAAGATGAGCAAAATCGGTTAATTAGTTTAGAAATGGCGGCCATTTAAAATTTTGTAAATTTCAAGTTTTGTAACTTTAACCGTGAATAACTTTTGACTGACAGAAAAGAGCACATTTCTGGAAACTTTATGGTGAAGCTGATTATATTATCTTCAATTTGACCTATAACACTTATACTTTATGAAGATTTTTATTAATTTTATGGGCCATTCAAAAATTTTAAAATAATGAAAACTTTTTTTCAAATGTCGTTTTTTTAGAATGACTTTTAAACAGCTTTACCAAACGATTTCAAAAACTAATCAGCTCTTAACATCAAAAAACTACGTCGATCGCTGCCAGACCGGTCAAAATCGCTTGATTCGTTTGTGAGATATCGTTGACGAAAAAAATCGAAAAAAAGCGTTTTTTTTTAAACGAATTCCGAAATTTTTTATCTGATCAATTCACGGTTTAAAATTCATCATAGAATTCAAAAAAACTGCATCGACTGTTGTCAACTACGTGATAATCGATTAACTCGTTTAAAAGTTATTGCGGATTGAAAATTAAAAAATTACATAAACATTTTATATTCAACAAATTAAATAACATGAATAAAGAAAATCTCATATCACACGAAATCTATCTTCCATTTCGGGTGAGGCCGAATGGCATTTTATTTTTTTAAGTATAATAAAATTGCAAGTGTCAATCAACTAGGCCAGTGTCAATAACTGGGTCTTTTACCTTAACTCGAAAAATATTCGGAATTTTCATATAAAACTCTAGATACATATTTTTGAATGCATAAATTTTGATTTGATAAAAAAAAAATTTTTTTTTTTTCAAGTTTCACAGTAGCTATCCCCTTTAAAAGCAAAAAAAAAATCAACCTGAGACACCGTATTCCTTAGCAATATTACCAGCAATAACGAGTCTCTGGATCTCAGAAGTGCCTTCATAAATCTCAGTAATCCTAGCGTCTCTGTAATGACGCTCAGCCGGCATATCTGAGACGTATCCCATTCCACCGAGGATTTGGATGCACTGATGAGAGCAGTAAGTAGCAGCTTCGGAAGCCGCAAGTTTCGCCATTGCGGCTTCTTTGGTAAAAGGTTTCCCAGTATCTTTTAAATAAGCGGATCTCCAAGTCAACAATCTCGCACTTTCGAGTCTCAGCGCCATGTCTGCAATTTTCTGCTGAATTGCCTGTAGCTTCATGATGGACTTCCCAAACGCCATACGCTTGCTGGCGTAATCGATAGCACACTCAAGCGAGGCTTGAGCGATACCAAGTGCTTGGCTGGCAATGCCGATTCTTCCCGCATCGAGGGTCATCATGGCAATTTTAAAGCCCATTCCGGGCTCGCCAAGAATGTTTTTTTCTGGAACCAGACAGTCCTCGAACATCAGCGAGCAAGTACTGCTAGCACGGATGCCTAGCTTGTCTTCTTTCTTGCCGATCTCCAAACCTTTCGACGGCCTGTCGACCAGTATCGCGCTGATTCCTTTGTGCTTCTTGGACTTATCCGTCGTGGCGAACAGTACTATACCTTCTGCTTCATTGGCGTTAGTAATCCAGCACTTGGTTCCGCTAATTCGATAGCCATCGGGTTCCTTTTTGGCCATCGTCGAAGCTGCGCCCGCATCAGACCCGTTCCCCGGTTCACTCAATGCAAAACAGCCAACCTTTGAGCCGTCTGTAAAGGGTACTATGTATTTTTCTTTCTGCTCCTGGGTACCAAACTTCTCGATTGGACCCAAGTACAAAGAATTGTTCACGCTCATTATTACACCCGCGCTAGCACATCCCCGAGAAATTTCTTCCATCGCGATTACGTACGCCATGTAATCCAAGCCAGTCCCACCAAGAGACTCTGGAGTTGCAATTGACATCAGTCCTAGCTCTCCCATTTTTTTTATTTGATCAGCTGGATACTTGTGCTCTTTATCAAGCTGTCCTGCTATTGGTTTCAACTCAGCTTCCGCAAAATCTCTAATTTTTTATTTTTTTTATCAAGAAAAATTTTAATTAGAAATTACGGTACACTGAGAAAAAAAAATACTTTTATTAAGAAAATTTTCTTGATACAAGAATTTATGTTCTTGAAAATTTTCAAGTATATATATTCTTAGTTCAAGAAATTGTTAAATTGATTGAAATAATTTTTACTTAATTTAAATAAAGCTATTCTTTTGTTTATCTATTATCCAAAGATAAATATTGATGTTCTCTTTAGAAATTAATAATTAATAATAATAATAGAATATTTGATCGTCAGCGAGCTTCTTGAGACAAGAAATTGTTAATTGAGCAAAATTATTTTTTTTTCTCAGTGTACTTATTATTTTATGATACTGAAATTGAGTGACATCTTGATAATTTTTTATGAAAATTAAAGTAGCAAGTATTTAATAAATTTTAGAATTTTTTATGACATTAAAGCTAGCAGTCACTAGAGAATTTTTAATAAACAAATTTGTTCAAAAAAATTACTCTTAAAAAATTGCATTTTTTATTTTTTTTAATTTCTACGTCAGTTTTTTTTTAAATTTTTTTTTGCCATAATTTATTTAAAAAAAAAAATTATTAAATATCATCTAAATTTATTTTCATAATTCTTTTAAGAAATAAATTAGTGCAAAAAAAATTGACTTGTAGAAATTTTAAAAAATTAAAAATGCAATTTTTTTAAATTAATTTTTTGGAAGAAATTTTTTTGTTAAATAAAATTATAAAGTTGTGAAATTACTGCTAATTTTAATGTTAATTTTTTTAACAAATAAATTACAAGAAACATTTATTTAAAAAATTCTATCTTTATAAGATCTAAAAAATAATAAATTTTATTTTTTTTTTTAATAATTTTCTAGGAAAAATTAAAAAATTAACAAGTATCTACTAATTTGTGTAATTTAATTTCGAGGAAATAAATTAAAGTAAATTACCTGACAGTTTTTTGGAGCATACGATGAGTTTCAGGGAGACTTGATATTGAAGTGATCCATCTTCTGTCATGTAATTTGTTAGCTGTCCTAAAACCTGGAAAAAACATTTATTTTAATTTGTCTCAATTATACAGGTGAAAATAAATTAACACTGATGATAAATAAAATATAATAATATACCTAAAGTTCTCAAGCAGTTCATTGTGAAGATTAAATACAGTTGAAATATTTTTAATTAATACATTAAAAAGTTGTTACTTCCTTTACTTTTATTTTTATTCAATATGTTTGTGTGAAGTTCCAAAGATCAAATTTGATACTCGTAACATCATCTGTGAGAAACTATATCAACTATAATAACATAAACAAAAATGACTCTTTTGTAATGGTTTAAAATTTAACCAATCAAATTTGAGATAAAAACGCGGCAAAATTTAAATATTAATTAAAGTTGAAAATTTTTAATTGTTAATAAAAATAAAAAAATTATATAATATGGTGGTTAAAATGTTTTAAAAAATAATTGTTTAATTAGTGTTTGATGAAAAAAATTTGTGAGTGTTAATAGATCTATAAATAAGTACCAAAATATATATTTTATTAATGAGTGATATTGAAATAAAATACACAACCTAAAAATAATCTAGGTATGTACATCATCATCATGCAATTGGTTTCTTGAAGCGCACAATTCTTTATTTAGACTTTAGTTTTTGTATGTACATTATTGTGAGTTAAAATAAACTATGGAAGCTGATTCTAGAGTCGTCTAGATTATTCTCTAAGTATTTAAAAGTAATGCACGGTTGGGGACTATTCAGATACTGTTTTGCTATTTGACATACAAGTTTTATCTACAAACAATATTATTACAACTATTTATTTATATTGTTAATTATTAAAGGTATTTATTTGTTTTTATTACTCTGTTTAATTTAGTTTTTAACAATTAGCTTTGTTCAATAATTTATTTATTCATAAATACTTAATTTAATTATCATACTAAAGATGGAAGACAGCAGACATTTGACAATTGATTTATTTTTTTTTTTTATAATTAAATCAAGACAATTAAATTTACTAAGCAAAGTGAAATTGAAGGCATAAAGGTTTACTTTAAATATTTAAGAACATATTTTTTAAATAATTTTTTTTACCTTGTTATTTATTTATAAAATCTCAGAAATTATTATAAGTATGTCTGTTACTTTCAGTGTCATGCTTAATTTTCATAATTTAATAAATTTTAATTGAATAATATAATTTAATATTGATCATTTAAGATACTGAAATTATTAAACAGCTGATTATTTTTTATTTTCTTTTTTTTTTTAACAAAAAAATTATACAAAAATTAACATTTAACATTTAACAAAAATAAAATAATCTTTTATTTTTAAAATCAATAAAAAATTTAAGTTAAAAAATATTTTTAAAAAATTACACTTCGAATTTTTCAAATTATTTTTTTCAATAAAAAAAAAATTTTAATTTAATTTTCATAAAAAAATGTGTAAAAAATTATCTACCATCTTTAGTGTGAAAATTATTCGCTACACAAAAATTAAAATTTATAATACTAAAAATTTTTAATGTTTTGATTTTTTTTCAATTATTAAATTAGAACAAAAAAATATTTTTAAAAAATTGCACCGACAGTTTTTAAAGTTTTTTATCAGTGAAAATTTTTTTTCTTTTTTTTTTGTAGTCATTTTTTCAATAAAAAAATTTTTAAATGTCGGCTAATTTAATTTTCATTTAAAATTTATGACATTAAAGCCAGCAGTTACTTTACAATTTTTGAATTTTATTTAACAAAAAAATTTGTTCCAAAAAATGATTTTAAAAAAATTGCATTTTTAATTTTTTTTCTGATTTTTTTTTGCCCTAATTTATTTATTAAAAAATTCTTAAATTTACTAAATAAATGCTAAATTAATTATCATTAAAAATTTTTTTAACTTGATTACTCAATAAAACTAATTAAATAAAAATTTTCAGAGTAAAAAATGACGAAGACAACACAATCAGCCTTGGAATTAAAAGAAAAAGGTAATGAAGCTTTTCAAAAAGGTAATTGGGAAGAAGCATTGTCTTACTACACAAATGGCCTCAAAATAACTCCAGACGAGACTGCTGAGAAAGCTGTTTTCTACAAAAATCGAGCGGCTGTTTATTTGAAGCAAAAAGATTACGAAAAAGTCATCAAAGATTGTGATGAAGCTTTGAAGATAACACCAAGTGATCCCAAAGCATTGTTTAGGCGTTGTCAAGCTTACGAAGCTCTGGGAAAGTACGAGGAAGCTTATCGCGATGCACGTTTCGTTGTTAATTCGGATCCTTCAAACAAAGCCATTCAGCCAATTCTTGCACGGTTGTTCGAAATAGTCGAGGAACGGCTCCGTCAAAATTCACGCACTTCTGCCAAAGTCTCACAAATGTTCGACGTCGCGTTCAGCCTGGAGAGTGACAAGGAAAAGCGCGCTGCTGCTTTGAATAATTTGCTGGTTCTGTCTCGAGAACGTGCTGGCGCAGAAATTATGTTCAAAGATGGTATTATTACAAAGATACTGAAACTCTTGAAGATTGATAAAAATAATGATGAGATTATTACTTCGTCCATAAGAATAATTGCTGAGTTGTGCAAAAATAATGTTGAACGTACTGAGATAAGTATTCGAGAAATAGGCATACCCTGGTTTTTGGAAATGATTAATAGCAACAATGAAGAGAGAGTTAATGCTGCTCAATATTGTATGCAGGTAATTTATTTATTTTAAATATTTTATTTTTAAAAATCACTCATCTACATTATTAAGAGAATAAGCAAAATTTTATAGCCAGTATATTTATATGATAAATTGGGTTTTTATGGTTAAATTTGGTATCGTTGGAAAAGTGTTGACCTGGAATTGTGTTTTTTCATGATTTCATATCATTCTCACCAATAGTCAATTTATGATGATAAATATTCAGGCTGCATTCGAAAATAATTTATCTCTAGATCAATAATTAAGAAATGACATTGTATCTTGTGAATTATTGACATTTTTAAAGATATAAGCTCATCCCGATGTTACACTCATCGAGACCTTTCATTTGAGTACCCACATCAATTTTTCATATATTTTATGTATTTATATATATATATATATATATTACATATATGTATATATGAAAAATATATCAAAAATGCATGTGGGTATTCAAATGAAAGCTCTCGATGAGTGTAATATCAGAATGAGCTTATATCTTTAAAAACATCAATCGTTAAGAAATTACATTGAATCTTGTCATCTAATGATATTTTTAAAGATATAAGCTCATTCTCACATTACACTCATTAAGATCTTTCATTTAAGTACCCACATCAATTTTTCATATATTTTATATATTTATATATATTACATATATGTATATATGAAAAATATATCAAAAATGCATGTGGGTACTCAAATGAAAGCTCTTAATGAGTGTAACATCAGAATGAGCTTATATCTTTAAAAACATCAATCGTTAATAAATTACATTGAATCTTGTCATCTAATGATATTTTTAAAGATATAAATAAGCTCACTCTCATATTACACTCATTGAGACCTTTCATTTAAGTACCCACATCATTTTTTCATATATTTATATATATTATATATATATATGTATATATGAAAAATATATCAAAAACGCATGTGGGTACTCAAATGAAAGCTTTTGATACGTGTAACATCGGAATGAGCTTATATTTTTAAAAACATTAATAGTTAAAAAAGTACAGTGAAATTTAATAAAATTCATTATTTAACAAAGCAAAATTTTATTTATTTCTAGTTCACAAGTCCCGGCAGTCACATAGTGACTGCAAGGTTACTAGTAATTTATTAATTAATTAATTAATTTTTTTCAGACTGTTCTAAACAGTTACAGCGGATTGGAAAACAAGCCCGACGCAAAACCAAAACAAGAGCTCTGTGAAAAATACAAGAAAGAAATCGATACACTATTATCCTGCTTGGTATACTCCATAACAAACCGTACAATAACAGGACTTGCTCGAGATGCAATTATCGAATTGATAATGCGTAACGTGCATTACTCAGCATTAGATTGGGCCGAGCAGTTGGTGAACATCAGAGGTCTCCAGCGACTAATGGAAGTAGCCAGCGAACTCGAAGAATACAAATACGAATCAGCTATGAACATAACTGCTTCAACTCGTACAGTTGTCAGCGTTTGTCTGGCTAAAATTTACGAAAACATGTACTACGACGCGGCTAAAGAAAAGTTCTGCGCCGCCATCGACGAGTTTATAAAAGAAAAATTATTAGATCCAGAAGTAGAGTCAAAAGTTCGTGTTACCGTTGCAATAACAACTCTACTCCTAGGTCCCCTTGACGTGGGAAATTCTATCGTCGCCAGAGACGGAATCCTCCAGATGATCCTAGTGATGGCCAGTACCGATGACCTTTTGCAGCAGAAAGTCGCTTGCGAGTGTATCGTAGCAGCCGCTTCTAAAAAAGACAAAGCGACTACGATCATCAGTCAGGGTGTTAATATCCTAAAAAAATTGTACCAGTCCAAAGATGACGCTATCAGAGTCCGCGCTTTGGTTGGTTTGTGCAAACTCGGAAGCTCAAGTGGTACAGATGCGTCAGTAAAACCATTTGCCGATGGAGCAACGAAGAAATTAGCCGAAGCTTGCCGTAGATTTTTGATAAATCCAAAAAAAGACAAGGACATGAGGAAGTGGGCGGTGGAGGGTCTTTCTTACTTGACCTTTGATGCGGAAGTAAAAGAAAAATTAATTGAAGACAAAGGAGCTCTTCACGCGATGATCGAGCTTGCTAAGTCTGGAGACAAGTCTGTTGTCTACGGCTGCGTAACTACTCTAGTTAATTTATGCAACGCCTATGACAAGCAAGAGATTATTCCAGAGATGATGGAGCTTGCTAAATTTGCCAAGCAGCATATACCAGAGGAGCACGAATTAGATGACCCGGACTTTGTTACTAAAAGATTGGTTGCTTTGGCAAAAGAAGGAATCACTACTGCGCTAGTTGCTCTGGCTAAAACAGACAGCGACAACAGCAAGGAACTGATAGCCCGGGTTTTCAACGCGATATGCTCCCAGCAAGAGGTCAGAGGCATGGTGGTCCAGCAGGGAGGAGCCAAGGCTCTGCTGCCCTTGGCATTAAATGGAACCAAGAAGGGAAAGAAGCAAGCTGCTCAAGCATTGGCCAGAATTGGCATCACTATTAACCCAGAAGTCGCTTTTCCAGGTCAGCGAATCATGGAAGTCATCAGACCGCTGCTGAACTTGTTGAGCCAGGACTGCTCGGCTCTGGAGAACTTTGAAGCGCTGATGGCGCTTTGTAATATTGCGGGGGTGAATGATGCCACTAGGAAGCACATGCTCAAGGAAGGGGCGTATCCTAAGGTTGAACATTACATGTTTGAGGATCACTTGATGCTCCAAAGGGCTGCGGTTCAGGTTGTTAATAATCTGGTGATGTGTGAAGATGCTATCAAGCTCTTTGAAGGTGATAATGATCGGGTGAAGTACTTGGTGATTTTGTCCAGCGATGAGGATCAAGAGACTAGTCTTGCTGCTTCAGGAGCTCTTGCTATGCTCACTGGGGTTAGTAACAAGGTTTGCCAGAAGATATTCGACAGTCGAAATTGGCTTGAGTCTATTCATTTCCTCTTGGCTAATCCCAATTCTGATGTCCAGCATCGGGGGGTTGTTATTGTGGCGAATATGATTAATAGTACGAAGGACACTGCCGCGAAGATTATTGATACGGATATTATGGAGATTCTCATGGCGCTTATCAAGAGCGAGGATGTGAAAAATACAAAAATTAAAGATGTTGCGGCTACTGCGCTGGAAGCTGCTGCTAAGTGGAAACTTATTGAGAAGAAACCTGATGAAATTAATGAACCCAGCACGGAGAATCATCTGGAGTCGGTTGAATAATTTTTATGTGTACTTGATTTTTAATGACAATCATTGCTTATTTAAGTTAAATAATTAGCTGATAATTTTTTTAGGAATAAGTAATTAAAATAATGGATTAATCTATCAAGACTTATGATCAATTGTTGAAGAATTGTTGCTTTTATTTATATTATATATATTGTATACTAAATATACGTACTTTGTATGAATTTTACAAATAAATATTTACAATTAGTTACAAATAGTTGTTTTTTTTTTTTAATTATTTTAGTTAATTGTTTTAATTACGGTTTCAAAAATGGGTGCTCGAGCGCATCGTTCGCTGAAATGCGAGTTTTATAATCTACATCCAATAAGCATGACAATAAATCATATGCTTCGGGCGGATAATTTTCAGCTAATGTATTCTTGGAAATAATAAAAAAATAATAAAATAAGTTACTAATAAAAAAATAAAAGATGTAGCTATGAGCGAGTTGGAAGCTGCTGCTTAGTGGAAACTTATTGAGAAGAAACCTGATGAAATTACTGAACCCAGCTCAGATAATCATCTGGAGTCGGTTGAATAATTTTTATTTATATGTACTTAATTTTTAATGACAATCATTGCTTATTTAAGTTAAATAATTTGCTGAAAATTTTTTTTTATGAATAAGTAATAATAAAAATAATGGATTAATTTATCAAGACTTATGATCAATTGTTGAAAAATTGTTGCTTTTATTTATATTATATATATTGTATACAAAATATACATACTTTGTATGAATTTTACAAATAAATATTTACAATTAGTTACAAATAGTTGTTTTTTTTTTTTTAATTATTTTAGTTAATAGTTTTAATTACGGTTTCAAAAATGGGTGCTCGAGCGCATCGTTCGCTGAAATGCGAGTTTTATAATCTACGTCCAATAAACGTGACAATAAATCGTATGCTTCGGTTGTATAATTTTCAGCTAATGTATTCTTGGAAATAATAAAAAAATAATAAAATAAATTACTAATAAAAAAATAAAATTTAAATTGAAATAATAAAAATAAAATAAAATACCTTTCGGTTATTAGTAGTGTTATTTTGTTGGGAAATATTGTAACTTCTTTGGCGCAATTTTTGACAAAGTGTAATCAAATCAATTCCTATTATATTTTCACTACAAATTAATTTTTTACCTACGTTGAAAATTGAAAAAATAAAAAAAAAAAATAATTAAGTAAATAAAATAAATAAAATTAAAACTGAAATAAAAAATTATTTAAAATAAAAAATAAAAATTACCCAGTTTATTAGCGCACTGTTGAATTTTTGCACTACCAAATACTGTTATCATTTCTGCTAACGCAGTAGTATCATCTGGACATCGAAAAAATGGCTGAGTTGCACTTAAGATGCACAGCATTATTATTCCACTTGCCCATACGTCTATTGCTGTTTAATTATTGTAATATAAAATTAATTTTTAAAATTTTATTTTCTTTACATTGAAAAAAATTTACTAAAAAAAATAAACAATTTTAAACCTGGAGTTTGATGCGGATATTTCAACAAAACTTCAGGTGGTCTGTACCCAGGAGTACCAGCTCTCGAAGCAACTTGTGACGGCTTTAACAAACAGTTAGAGCACACCTGAGGCTTGCCAAAGCAGCAAGATTTACTTTCCACCGAAGACTTTTTTAGTGTTGCTTGAGATTGTCGATTATTCTACAAGAAAATTAAACTCTATTTTATTTGTCATAATTATAGAATTTAAATGGATAAATTTAAAGTACCTCATCACCCCGCTTTCTTTTCATAGATAAACTTTCAAAGTGGTCATTTAAATTATTATTAATACAATTATTATTATTTTGCGTGTCTTCAATATAATTTTGGGCCAATCCAAAATCTACTAATAAGTACCTGCAAAAAAATAGAGTACATTAATGTAATGTTTGAATAATAATAATAAAAAAAAAAAATCCTATTAGTGGAATTTTTTCTTTCAATGAAAAAATGTTCTACTTGGAATAAAAATTCAAAAGTTTTTTGATCTAACCCAAGTGGCACAAATTTTTTTTGTCAATACTTTGTTAAATTTAAGTTGACAATTACAAATTTCTGACTTCTTGGTAAATAAAATCTCCCAAAAAGTCAACATTTTTTTTTGTGACGCTTGGGAAAGGTCTTAAAAATTATAAATAATATATTAATAATAGAAATTAATGATTTAGTTAGTTAAATAAGTACCAAAATCAAAAAAAGTGTCAGTAATGTAATCCTCGCCACTAATGAGGTTTTTTACCTTATACTTACTTTTTATGGCGACGATCATATAAAAAATTGCTAGGCTTCACATCTCGATGAATAATATTGAATAAATGTACTTTACGTAACGCTATTAATAAAGCTCTCATGTACTGTTTAAGTTCATTTTGGTTCATATCACCCACATAATCCTAAAAATATAAATTGATAAATTATACTTGCTCCAAACTAATTTTAAGTAATAACTTGCATCATTGCCAATAACAGAATAATTTAGACATTTAAAATTTTTTTTTAAATAAACTAGGTCGAAAAATTATTTTTGAAAAATTGCATTTATAATTTTTTAGAGTTTCTAAAGATGAAATTTTTTAAAATAAGTTTTTCTTGACATTATTATTTGATAAAAAAATTTTCGGCAAGATAATAACTCTACTCTTTACTTCTCTATTCATAAATATCTCTATACTAAATAGTCAATTCCTAAATAACACTATTTCTAAATATCTCTATTCTTAAATATCTTTATTCCTAAATAATAACTATTTCTAAATAACTCTGTGCGTAAAAATCACTATTCTTAAATAACTCTATTCGTAAATTAACTTTTATTCTTTTCTTGAATATCTCTATTCCTGAATGATTTAATTATAGAACATTTTTGAAACTGCATTTAAAAAAAAAAAAAACGAGTGAATTAATTATAATTAATCAATTAGGGAGCTTTGAAAAACTTACTTTTCATTGTCAGCGAAAATCAAAATTGTTATTAACTTAGCAAAGCGCGATACTTTACTAGGTATATGTAGAATGATTAATTCGTACGGCATATTGAAAATGTATATTAATTCTAAGCTTAATTACAAGAAATTCATAAACATACATTGATAAAAAAATTGACTTGACTCAAGAGCCAAACTCTTGAACCAAGAATTCCATTTTGAAGAAAATGATTTTCTTTAGTCAAGAGAATAAATTTTTGACTCAAGAAAATTTTCTTAGATCAAGAATAATTTCTTAGCTCAAGAATTTATTCAGCATCATGACAATAAAAATTAAGTTTTTCAAAACTCCCTAATTGATTAATTACAATTAATTCACTCGTTTTTTTAAAATGTATATAAAATAGAGATATTTACGAATAGAGTTATTTAAGAATAGAGATATTTACAAATAGAGTTATTTAGAAATAAAGACAATTGAGAATAGACAAATTTAGAATAAAAGTTAATTTACGAATAGAGTTATTTAAGAATAGAGATTTTTACGCACAGAGTTATTTAGAAATAGTTATTATTTAGGAATAGAAATATTTAAGAATAGAGTTATTTAGAAATAGTGGTATTTAGGAATTGAACTATTTAGTATAGAGATATTTATGAATAGAGAAGTAAAGAGTATAGTTATTATCTTGCAATTAAATTATAACAAAAAAATATTTTCTAAAAATTACACTTACATTTTTAAAAGTTTTATAAAAATAAAATTTTTTTTTTATTTTTCTGTAATAATTTTTTCAATAAAAGAAAAATTCTAAAAATTTTTAGATGTCGGCTAACTTAATTTTCATCTCAATAATTTATTAAAATAAAAACTCACTGAAAATTTATAGTGTCTCATATAAGGCATCACAAAGGCAACGGACGGTCCATTTCTTATACATAATTCTACACCTACGACATTATCAGCTCCACTAAAAATTAAAAAAATTAATTAATCTAAAAAAAAAAAAAAAAAAAAAAAAAAAATTACCCAATTTCTTGCAAACATTTTAATTCACGTTCAATCCTAGATGGTGGATACGTTGGCACGATATGTTTAATTGCGAATTTCTTGGAATCACAGTTAGATTTCATTGTTGCTAAGTAAACATTACTAAATGTTCCCTCACCGACTTTGTAATGAATATCAAATAATTCTTTCAAGAGAGGAATTTCATCCATCAATAATTCTACCTCACTTTTTTTACCTGAAATTAAAAAAACAAATTTTAATTACAAATAAATGAGTAAAAATAACCTTAATTGTTAAATATAATTTATTTAATCATAGGTTACCTTTTTCATTGTTGGCTACTTCTGAATTGTCAGTCATTTTATAAATAAATAAAAAAATCTTTCTATAAATAAATAATTTATATCAACAGTGAAGCTAACTAAAATAAAGGATTAAAAAAAAAAAGTATTGTTTACTAAAAATTTTAGGCGCCAATTTAAATAAAATTTTTCATCTTCATTCTTCCAATTCGTAAAGTCTAATTTTCATGTTAGACTATAGATCAGCTGATCAGCTGATATTTATGTATATGTTGTGTAAAGTTGTTTGTAAAATATTTTTATAAAATTAGAGTTCAAAAAAATCGTTAGATATTTTTTTATAAAATAATAAATAAATCCGCCTAATAAATAGTCAATTTTATAAAAATGTATAATTTAACAAGATTGTCAAATAAAAAATTAATAATACGTTTAAATCTAGTGACAATAATAATTGTAATATTTATAATAATGTTAATATATTCTTTATTACTTAAACAATGTAGATTTTCATCCAGTAATGACAGTAATTCACAGGTATGAAAATTAAATTAACCATAATAAAAATTATTTTAGTAGATATTTAACAATTCTGTAACAAATAAATTATGGCAAAAAAAAAAATAGAAAAAATAATTGACAGGTAGAAATTTTAATAAATTAAAAATGCAATTTTTTAAAAATAATTTTTTGAAACGAATTTTTTTATTAAATAAAATAAAAAATTGTATATCATTCAAGTTAGCAGTCATTAGACCATTTTTTTAAATTTTATTTAATAAACAAATTTGCTCCAAAAAATTATTTTTAAAAAATTGCATTTTCAATTTTTTTAATTTCTACACGTCAATTTTTTAATAATTTTTTTCTTGTCATAATTTATTTGTTAAAAAAATTATCAAATATCTGCTAAATTAATTTATAACACTAAAGTTAGCCGACGTTTTTAATTTTTTTTAATTATTAAATTAGAACTAAAAAATATTTTTTTTAAAATTGCATTTAAAGTTTTTCAAGTTTTTTACAAATGAAAATTTTTTTTTATTTTGCAATAATTTTTTTTAATAAAAAAAAAGTTCTAAAAATTTTTAAATGTCGGCTAACTTTAATGTCATAAATTAATCAACCTTGAAAAATTTTTAATTTGAAATGTAGATCATTTGAAAAATTTTAAGTGCAATTTTTAAAAAATATTTTTTTATTTATAATTTTTATTAATTAAAAAAATCAAAAAATTGTCAAGTGTTTTCTAATTTCCGTGTTATTTTACAGGTGAAAAAGCAAAAATACAGATTGTTGATACTAATACTAACCAGCCCGGACAATATGAGGGAGCGAGTGACGATTCGGAAAACCTGGTTGTCTGAGAAGAATGACAACGTGAAGCATCTATTTGCAATCGGCACGCAGAATATCGAGTTGGAGAATTACGAGACACTGCAATCGGAGCAGGCAAAGTTCAAAGACTTGCTTCTGCTGCCGAAACTGCGCGACGCTTATGGAACTCTGACCAAAAAAGTCTCCCAGTCGTTCCAGAGAATTTATGACCTGTATGACTTTGATTATTTGCTGAAGGTAGACGATGATTCCTTCGTCGTGCTCCATAAATTGCTGGTTAATCTTGACACCTGGGAAGCTAAGGGCTACAGAAAGGAACTCTACTGGGGATTTTTTAATGGAAAAGCTCAAGTTAAGAGGCTTGGTGCCTGGAAAGAGACTGAATGGAACCTCTGTGATCATTATTTGCCGTATGCTGTTGGCGGTGGATATGTTTTGTCTTATAATCTTGTAAAATATATTGCTATTAATGCTGATAGTTTAAGGTAAATTTTTATAATATTTATTTAATTTATGAAATTGAAATTAATAAACATCTATTAATTTTTTTAATTTTTATTAACTAAATTATTGTGAAAAGATTTTAATAAAAAAATTTCACTTGTAAAAATAAATAAAAATTACAGTGCAATTTTTTTTTTAATATTTTTTTTATAATTGATTTATAATAAAGAATAAAAAAAAATTTCAGATGTCTGCTGATTTCAATATCATATTTAGTATGACAAATTATAATGACACTTAAATTAGCAGACACTTGACAGTTTTTTGATTTTTCTTCAAAAATAAGGTCCAGAAATTTATTTTTAAAAAATTGTATTTATAATTTTTTAGAGATTATAAATATGATACTAAAGTTAGCTGACAACTTTTAATTTTTTAATTTTTATAGAAAATCAATTATATTATAAAAATGCTTTAAAAAATTTCCACTAATAATCTATATTATTAAAATTTTATGCCCAGAATAGTCATATGATAAAATCGGTTTTTTTTAGTGAAATTTAGTGTCATTGCGAAGGTCTTGATTTGAATCTGTGCCTTTTCAAGGTTTCATATCATTCTCACCGATAGTCCATTTATTATGATAATTACTTAGGCTGTATTTGAAAAAAAATACCCTATCTCTAGATACATAATTAAGAAATGTCCCTGTATCTCGTAAACTATTGACATTTTTAAAGATATAAGCTCACCCCGACATTACACTCATCGAGACCTTTCATTTGAGTACCCTCATCAATTTTTCATATATTTATATATATTTTATATATGTATATTTGAAAAATATATCAAAATGCATGTGGGTACTCAAATGAAAGCTCTTGATGAGTGTAACATCGGGATGAGTTTATATCTTTAATAACGTCAATAGTTAAGAAATTACATTGAATCTTGTCATCTAATGATATTTTTAAAGATATAAGCTCATACCGATGTTACACTCATCGAGACCTTTCATTTGAGTACCCATATCAATTTTTCATATATTTTATATATTTATATATATTACATATATGTATATATTAAAAATATATCAAAAATGCATGTGGGTACTTAAATGAAAGCTCTTGATGAGTGTAACATCAAGATAAGCTTATATCTTTAAAAACGTCAATAATTAAAAAAGTATAGTGGAATTTAACAAAAGTAATTATTTAATAAACCAAAATTTTATTTATTTCTAGTTCACAAGTCACGGCAGTCACATAGTTACTGCAAGGTTGCTAGTTTTATTTAATTTCTAAATGTGGAATTTTTTGATTAAATTTTTTTTATAATAATATAATTACTATAAAATACTAAAAAAATTTTTAATGTCAGTTAACTTGTGTCTTCTTCTAAAAATAGATTTTTGTTTTATAAATTTTCTTGCCATAATTTATTTTTCAAAAAATGATCCAATTTTTCGTTAATTTAAGTATCATTAAACTATCAAAAAAGAAATAATTAAAAATACTAAATTAAAAAATCACTTCTTAAATTTCAGATTATTTAATTCTGAAGATGTTTCGGTAGGCTTATGGCTATCGGCGCTAGCAAACATAGAACGGCGGCATGACATAAGATTTGATACAGAGTATCGTTCCCGTGGGTGTTCAAATGAATATTTAATAACACATAAACAGTCGACTGAAAGTATGAAAGCACTCCACGATCACTATACAATGACGGGTAATTTATGCAGTAAAGAATTCTCAAGTAGAATGAGCTATCAGTACAATTGGACAGTTCCACCCAGTCAATGTTGTGTTCGTAAGGCTGGGATGATTTAAAAAAAAAAAAAAAAAAAAAAAAAAAAAACACCGCCTACAGTCAATCTAGTCCTCCATTGTCTTCTCTAAAGTCAAACGCAATAAATTAATTTTATTTATTAATAAAAAAAAATCTAGTCAATAATATTTGTAAATAATTTTTATTAGTTGCCTGATGAAAAAAATTTAAAGAAATACATAACTCGAATAAGGGTTCAAAATTAAAGCTTACATTCTCAAATAATAAACTTTTAATTTATTTAAAGTTGAGATAAATAACTAAAAAAAATTTCATTTAAATAAAACATAAAAAAAATATTTATATTACAAGACTGGTGCGAATGTCTTAATTAATTATTATAAGTATTTTAATATTATTATTATTAATTATTATTATTATCAATAATTATTTTAATTAGTTGATTTATAAAATATAAAAACAGTATTTAACTAGTTAATTAATAAACACATATAATAATTTATATACAATTGTAAAGATTTAGTTATATGCTTATAGATTAAATACACTTTTTTAATTATTTAATTCCATAATCTAATTCATTTATTTATCTATTTACTTCAATGATCAATCGGTTAATCACAGACGTTCAAAAATCGGCCATTTGAGTATAAAATTCTTAGATAAACTTAATAACTAAATAGACATACATTTTCAATATTAATAAATAAAACTTAAACTTTTAAATGAAGTAAAAAATTAAATTCATGATAATAATTATGATTATTAAATAAATTGGCCGATTCTCAAAACTTTAAATAAATCTGCGATAAACCTAACAAAACTGTTTTTGCATTACACTCTTAATGAATATTATATATATATATAAAATAAATACTTTGTAATACCATTGCAATAATTGATAGGCATATATAATAATATATATTTCTTAACCAATCACATAAATATATTCACATTGAATGCAATGCAAACGCAGTCTCAGAAAAGATTGAAAAGATGCGATTTATTAATTATCTAAACTAACTACCTAACTAATTAATTATATCAATTTTATATAACTTCATTTCATTTCTACCTAGTACTCATTTTTTACATTATCAAAATGAGTTGTTTTTAATTTAATTTAATTTATTTATCAATCCTGCCGAGAGAAGACTTTAGAAAATTAATAAGTGTGTTACACTGTTGTTAATTTACAAAAGTTATTTTTTCTTACGGTCTTGAGTACACTTCGGACAGTACCACTTACCCTTGGGTTTAGTGGTTAATCCAACACATGAAAAGTGGAACCATTCGATTGGGCACTAAAAAAAACAAAAAAAATAATGTATTTTTTATACACTTAATTATTAAATTATAAAAAAAAATAACATTCAAATTGGCAAAAATTTTTAAATTTTTCTTGGTAAATATTTACAAGTAGGGTCAACCATTTTAATTTTCATTTTTTTGAACGAAATTTCTATTTGATTTTATTGATATATTTTTTTTTTTGTAAAATACATAAAAAAATGAATTAAAAAAAAAAAGTTAATAATCACAATTTTAACAAATTTATAAATTTTTTTGAAAATTGTGATATTTAACTTTTTTTTTTTTTAATTGTTCGTTTTTTTATGTACTTTTCAAAAAAAAATATATCAAAAACATCAAAGAGAGATAAAATAAAAATTTTATCCAAAAATATGAGCCAAAATTTTTTCCAACTTTTGAAGGCAAAAAAGCTATCGAAATCTTTATTTCGACATTTTTTATCATAAATGCGCCGTAAAAATAAGTAGAATAAAAAAAATTTGAAAATGTTAATTTTTCACCTAGTTATGGCCCAAAATAGGGTTGACCCCCCATTCGTAAATAATTACTTTTTTCTTGAATAATAAACTAGGCCTAAAAAATTATTTATAAAAAATAGCACTTAAAATTTTTTAGAACTCCTAAAGATGGAATTTTTAAAATAAATTTTTTTTTATAATTTATTAATTAAAAAATTTCTAAAATAAACTAGGTCTAAAAAATTATTTATAAGAAAATTGCACTCCAAATTTTTTAGAGCTCCCAAAGATGTAATTTTTAAAACAAATTATTTTTGTTATAATTTATTAATTAAAAAATAGTCAAGAATTTGTGAAAATTAAATTAGCCGACATTTGAAAATTTTTATAAATTATTTTATTGAAAAATAATTTGTAAAAAACTAAAACAAAAATTTTCACTTGTAGAAAATTTTAAAAATTATACGTGGAATTTTTTAAAAATAGTTTTTTAGTTGTAATTTTTAATAAATAAATAAAATCAAAAATTGTTGAGTGTCGGCTAACTTAATTTATGAAAATAAAGTTAGCCGACATCTAAAAATTTTTATCAATTTTTTTATTAAAGAATTATTACAAAAAAATAAAAAAAAATTTTTTTCATTCGTTAAAAACTTCCAAAACTATAAGTACAATTTTTAAAAATATTTTTTATTTATAAATTAATAAATTAAGCAAAATAAAAAAATCAAAAATGTCGGCTAGCTTTATTATTATCTTAATTTTTATCAAGAATTTTTCAATGAATTTTTAGTATGATAAAAAGACTTACATCAGGATTATCGCATCCAATCATTTCACCATAAGAAACTTGATGACAAAGACAGTAAGTAGGTTCATTGGGATCAACAGGCATGTCTAGAACATCAGCTGGATGACCAAGTGAGGCATCGGTCTGCGCGCCGCTTCCTACAGCACCTGTCGTAGCCGAAGACACAGAGCCACCTTTCTTCTGCTTCTTCCTAATACTCTTAGACTCGTCCTCGCTGCTGGCACCAGCAGTGCCTTTCTTACGTTTTTCTTTTTCCTTCAACGATTTCTTCCTGCCTTTTTTACTCGCACCGCTCTCCTCAGCAACTCGGTTGTTATTAAGCGCCTTGTCTTGGATCTCAGCTTCGAATCTCGCCAAATCGGAGTCTAGTCTACGAATGTGCTTATCAACTAATTCATAAGTCTGTATCGCTAATTGAACTTTGTCATCGCCGTACTCTTTAGCTTTGCTAAATAAATTTTGTATATGAAGTAACTGGCCTTCATTTTTCTCACTGGAGTCTTTTTTAATATTTTTCAAATAATCATCAGCAAGTTTATCAATGTCTTTCATGAGCCCTTGCGCTCGGGTGTCTAAGTCACGCATCAGCCCGAAATTTCTCTGCAATTCTATCGGCAAATGCTCTAAACCTGTTGAATTATTTTTCATTAATCATTAGTTGTTTTTATTTTTATTTATTTTTCCGTTTGTTTACTTAAAATCTATACTTACTGTCCAAGTAATGTTCTAAGTACAATGCAGTCGTCATGTTTACTATTTTATTAACGTGTAATGTGCAATAGTGCTTGTTATCGTAAACTAATTAATAATTAACGGAATTTATTGGTACTAAACATAAATATTTGTTTGCTATTATTTAATCATCACTTTAACGTACATCGTCGAACAGCTTATGCAATTATTTTTAATTATTATAACAAAACATACGATCGATGGCGGAAGACTGTATACTATGTGTCAGATGATTCCAGATTTATCTGAAAATATATATTCAAAATATATAATGTATGTATACATCTCATGTATGGAGGTAACAAGAGTGACGGTAACGACCGTCTGTGTATGTATGCAAGTGTCCGTGACAAGCGTCAAAATATGGTGGCGCTCCGGTAGCAAGTAAGTGGTCAAGTTTAAAAATACCGCCAAAAGTTGTTCGAGGGAAGTTCGAGCGAATCTAATGTAAAAAATAATTTCCAACTTTGAGCTTTGAAATTAAATATACGTATAAATAAATACGTCATTTATCTAATCCCAAAATTTAAAAAAGATTCACCGTTTAGTTACTTAGATATTAAATTTTAAAAATCACATATTTTATCTCCTTATACACGGGCTCTTATGGCGGACAAACTTTTGTCGAGACTTTAATTATTTTTTTCAATATTAACCTCCCAACTTTAACGGATAAAAAACTATACACAAGAAACTTGGATTATTGCAAAATATAAAAACAATTTAATAATAATACATTACCGATATAATTTTTGAAATATTTAAAGTCAAATTTTATGTTTGTAACTCGCTTATCGTCAGCCATTTATTCGAATAAACATTTGACAACATCGCGTCAACAACTGAGAAAAAAGAAAAGGATAGAAATATAGTTACAGAGAGAGAAATGTTTAACTCACACACTCATCTACGTCTCAGTTATGGGTATAATCAAGCGCACTATTGCCAAATCTGTTTATTTATTCCGGCAAGTAATAAATACCAAAGTCATTTTATTACTTTACTTTATTAAATAAGTAAAAATTATCAATTATTAAATTGTTTAAATTATTTTAAATTAAAATAAAGAATTTTGACTCATTAGTTACGCTCGAACTTCCTTAAATAATCTCAAAATTTTATAACATTAAAGTTAACAGTCACTTTTGATAATTTTTTAATTTTATTTAAGATATAAATTTTTTCTGAAAAATTATTTTTAAAAAATTGCATTTATGATTTTTTTAAATTTCTACATATCATTTTTTTTTTTTTTTTTTCATTTTTTTTGCCATAATTTATGTGAAAATTAAGTTAGCCGACTTTTAAAAATTTTTAGAATTTTTTTTTATTGAAAAAATCATTACAGAAAAATAAAAAAAAAATTTTCATTTGTAAAAAACTTGAAAAACTATAAGTGCAATTTTTTAAAAATATTTTTTAGTTCTAATTTAATAAATGAAAAATAATCAAAAAATTAAAAATGTCCGCTAACTTTAGTATCATATAATTTATTAGTTAAAAAAATTCTAAAAATGATTAAATATCTGCTAAATTAATTTTCATCAAAATTTTTGGATTGTTTTTTTTTTAATAATTGAAACACAAATTTTGAAGAAATCAAAAAAAAATTTTTTTTTAATTCTATTTGTTGAATGTAATTTTTGTAAGTAAATTTTTCCTACTAATTTATTTATTAAAGACAATGACACTGAAGTTGAGAAACATTAGAAATTTTTTTATAATTTCAAAGCAATAAAAATTATTATGAAAAAAATTTAATAAAAAAATTCCACTTGTGAAAATTAAAAAAAAATAGTAAAAATTTTTAAGAGCATTTTTTTTTATTGTAATTGATTTGTTATAAAATTAATAGTATTTATTATCAATTGATTATTATTTATTATTTATAGATCATTTCTTTCCATGTAATTTTCATGTCAACAGCCCAAAAAAATTATTGAATTAGAAAGTTTCTTTTATCAGAATGGAAGAATAAATTTCAATGACATTAAAGATAAATGTCTAAGTAACGCTAGATTACTGCTTTGGAATGAATTATTCGATGAAGACAAATTTAATTTCTGTGAGTAATTATTTCCGGGTATACGAGATGTTACTGTAACAGTGATATAATTTATTTATAGATTACTTCACCATATAAGCCTATTGTGCTTAATCACCAGAGATAAAGTAATATTAAAACTAATTCAATGACAATTGTTGATAATATTGAAGCCAATAATTAAATTGTTCATTTTCTTCGACGTTTTATATTATTTTAACTTCTGTTCCCAAGAAAAAAATTGAAAATCTAGAATAAAATGTTTCTTCTTTGAAAAGTAGATAGATAAATAGATAGATATATATATATTTATTCGTCCTTAGAGCCGAAGCTCCCTCAAGGCCATCAATAAGCAATACATTATATATATATATATATATATATATATATATATATATATATATATATATATATATATATATATATATATAAAATGTATGTATAAATGAAGCTTAGCAACTGTTATAGGCAATGAAATTGTACGGTTAGCATAATACTCTGAAATAGAATTGTCCATTGCGCAAAACACTTCCGCTGCTCTAAAACCAGAAGTACAATGTACAACTATAGGAGGCGTGTAATCACGAACTCTTTTATACAATAGATTATTTTTTTTTGTTTCAGAAACTGATCTTATATCATGAATAAAATTACAGAAGTCAATCATTCCTTGAATGGTGCAAAACTGAACCCAATCTATGCAAGCGTAGTGGATTACTTCAAGAAATTCACCCGTTGCATCGTTAGTAACGTTAAGAGTAGTCACCTTGTAATTCGGAAAAGATTTTACTTTAACCGTTTCAATTCTAAACGGCCTCACAGTTTTCACAACCCCTACATCACTTTCCCAGTATTTGTAAAACTGTTCTTGACTATCTTTACACAGCATGACGATGATGCGGACTCGATGCTTCAAAATGATCCTCCAGAATTCAAACTCCGTTTTTTCTCGAGGAGCTTGAGTGCAGATGAATCTTCTCTTCTGTGCCCAACCATTTAAGTAGTTAGCGCTAATTTTACCTCCAGACTTATTTTCCTGGGGAAGAATGGGAGCTTCAACGTTTCCAACATCACATTGTTCTTTGCGTATCACCTCATTAAATTCTCGGTTAAGAATTTGCAGAAGATTTCTTCTTCTTATAAATTTGATGAATTCTTGGGGGTTGAGTGACTTTGAGTCTCTGCAACCCATTTTTATTCTCAATTATTAATAAACTGGACCAAAAAACTCTTTGCGAAGTAAGTCCAAAACTCGTATGTGATAAAAAATAATATAATAAAATATTTTTTTGTTCCAAAACGTCCGGTCGGTTCCATAAACGGGAATAATATGAAGGGATGTTTCATGGGGAGCTTTTTATATCCATTACCTTTTAGCTTACTAGTTGTTGCTTAATAAGTTAAGTGTTGGAGACATTTAATCTAGCCATAATAGATTATCGTTAGAATTTTCCACCTATCTAGTCAATTGATGAAACCTATCTCTTATGGTGGTTAATTCATTAGTCTACAAACGGAAATCTGCATACTTTAGGTTCTCGAAAACACCTAATAATCCATTATCTTATTAAATTAAGACTTTGTGAGCTAACTATTTATCTGTACATATATATATATATATATATATATATATATATATATATATATATATATATATATATATATATAAATGTAATTTTTCCAGTTTTTTCATTCATACCACGATGTATTAACTAGAAAGTTTTAACAAAAAAAATATTCTTCTTATAAAAAGTGTGAAAAAGAAGAGCGCAGGCAAATCGGGCTGCTCAAAAATTAACTGCAAATTTGATTAAATCAGATACATTGCTTGAAACTTAATTGTAATTTAGAAATAAGCGTAAATTAATTTTTGTACCGTAAGTGAATCATATATAAATTTCCAATTAAAAAAAAGTTTGATTTATTGTTAAATCCATTTTAAACAGAAAAAAATGATTAAACATCACCTTATATCATCGGTTCGAGTTGAAAACACATGATAGTACGGCCGCCGTATGACGACAATTTACAGCCATACATTGGCTAGACGATCACCGATGTACGCTCACTAGAAGAGATATCTAACAGAATTTTAATTAATCACTTTTAGGAATTTTATGAATTGAAACGTTTATTTAAGCTGGATGACATTAAAACAGATATAATATACTTAGTACTTTTATCTCAGATAAAATTTTATTCCGGATTGAAAAACTGGCCCTAAAAGTATTTATTATTGTAATTGAATTGTTAAAAAAACTTTAAAAATTGACAGCTGACAGCTGACTTCAGTATTATGTTTAATTTACTATCCTGCTTTAAGGAAGTTCGAACGTAACTAATGAGTCAAAATAGTGTTAAAATTTTTTTTTAATTTTAGTTCTCCCAATATCCGTCAAAATTCTTTATTTTAATTTAAAATAATTTAAACAATTTAATAATTGATAATTTTTACTTATTTAATAAAGTAAAGTAATAAAATGACTGGTATTTATTACTTGCCGGAATAAATAAACAGATTTGGCAATAGTGCGCTTGATTATAACCATAACTGAGACGTAGATGAGTGAGTGAGTTAAACATTTCTCTCTCTGTAACTATATTTCTATCCTTTTGTTTTTTCTCAGCTGATGACGCGATGTTGTCAAATCTTTATTCGAATAAATGGCTGACGATAAGCGAGTTACAAACATAAAATTTGACTTTAAATATTTCAAAAATTATATCGGTAATGTATTATTATTAAATTGTTTTTATATTTTGCAATAATCCAAGTTTCTTGTGTATAGTTTTTTATCCGTTAAAGTTGGGAGGTTAATATTGAAAAAAATAATTAAAGTCTCGACAAAAGTTTGTCCGCCATAAGAGCCCGTGTATAAGGAGATAAAATATGTGATTTTTAAAATTTAATATCTAAGTAACTAAACGGTGAATCTTTTTTAAATTTTGGAATTAGATAAATGACGTATTTATTTATACGTATATTTAATTTCAAAGCTCAAAGTTGGAAATTATTTTTTACATTAGATTCGCTCGAACTTCCTTAACAGCCGAGACCAGTGATTGCAGTTTCAATCGGCTTAGCGAAACGAATGGAAATTTTGAAAAAACGTTTTTAGAGATAATAGATAATTTAATAAACTATTTCACCACAAAGCGTTTTTTTCAAAAATTTCATTCGTTTCGTGAAACCAATCGAAACTGCAATTGCTCTGCTGTTGGGAGTGCGACAGAGATAGTTCCGTTGAACTCCGTGAGAGCAAAGCGAGAAAAAGATGGTCTCGCCTGTTAATAACAATTCACTTAAAAATTATAATTTTTAGTAGATTTCATAGAAATCTAACTATTGCATTGGTCCTCATGACGGAACTTTTGAAAAATTTTGCTATATTTCGACTCAGCTCGTCAAGCGAATTCAGAAAATGCATATGGTTCAAAAGTTTATATATATATTTATATATATATATATATATATATATATATATATATATATATATATATATTTATATATATATGGGATATAACGCGGCTTGTCAGGACGATAGCGTCGCCAATTTACAACGGATCTCTACCAAACTCAACATACTTATTCTACAGATAAATACCAAAGTCAAGTTCGAAGATGAGCTTAATCGGTCAAGTAATTTAGAAATACGAGGATTTCAAAATTTTGAAAATCATAAAAATTCATATTTCTTCACTTTCTTACTCGAATAACTTTCGAATGGGATAACTTATTGAAATTTTATAAAATGCATCTGAAAGCTCTTTAAATAAGCTTCTCAATTTGAGTACAATATCATATGTGTAGTCTTAAAATTATGTCCTATTCCGCTATGCCAATTATGAAATTTGCTATTGCACTGGCTTTAAAATTTTTCCGTTGATATATATTTTTGTCGATTGCATAGAAGTTAAAAACCCTAGTTTTGTATACAATCCTCGTTATATTTTTTTTCTATTCATGATGAAATCTACTTCTATTTCGGCTGCCGAATGGTCTTTTTTAATATATATTATTATAAAATTATCAGTGACATTGTTGACTAGAGAGCCAATCGTCGGTAACTAACCAATAGTCTTTCAGCGCCATCTGTCAAAAAGAAAAGCAACTAAATTTCATTCATCGCTGAAAACGCTGAAAATATGCTCCAAGGTAAGGTGGCTATCAGGGTACTCGACAATCAACCAATCGTAATCAAGAAATAGTACTACATACTATGATAGATATACACAAGTTACAAGTAAGTACTTATGTATATACAGATGTAAGCTTGTAAGCTTGTATATAAATCCGACTTATATATTTGACGTCTACATTTATAGAATGATTATACCTATGTAAATACATCTACAAACACGTTATTTGTCGCTAAAGTTACACATATAAGTACTACCAGTAGTTTCTGTTAATATAGTGACGTTTGGATTAAGTTTTAAAGAATTCATCACCAACAGTTGAACATTTTTAGTGCTTCATACTGATGAAGATGACTTGTTACGAGGTTACTGATTATTTAAAACGGACTAGAAACATAAATAGTTATCGTGGATAGCGACCGGCGCGAAAATGGCCAATTGGACGATGTGGGGTAGGAGTCTCAGGTCAAGTCGACCTCACCGCAGTCAGTATTATATCTTATTTGTTTACTTTAATAAAATTTTAATTATAGTTCTTCTAAATTGTAATTAAATTTTAGGTCGTCACGAGCAAGAGGTTATCGTCGAGCTAGACCCCTCAAAAGGTTTGTTTAATAACCTTACTTTAATACCAACATATCTTATATATAAACATCAATATCACCTGTCATCAGTCATCAATCACAAGTCATAACAATCGAATTTATTTATTTAATTACATCAATAATTTGTTTATAGGACTCAAAGAAAACGTCAAAGAAGTTTTAACCAACATTTGTACCCATGGAGTGTCAGTTTGTCTCAAGTTAGCTTATTTAAATGCATTTGTGCGGCTTATTGATGAGAATGATACCGGTGATTTCGGATACAACATTGAGGTCATCTTGCGTTGGTAAGATCTTATTAAAATATTTAATACTTTATTATTATAAATATTATAAAAAATTACTTCGATTTTTCGGGTGAAACAATTTTATTTATTTAATATCTTTACACGACAAAATACTCACCATGTTCTGTAGAATTTAAGGTGTCAACTTTACAAATATAAAAGCGATAAAATTATAAATATATAACAATATAAAGAGATTATAAATATAGCTATCAGGATAAAATCATACCGGAAATCTCCTTTGAATTTATTCATTGTGTCATACGCTTAGTCATACGTTTTTTTGCAGACTACATTTTTAAAATTCTCTGATTTTCAAGTTTATTTATTTTAAAATATTGATTTTTTAATTCATTAATTTTATTAGAGATTTTGAAGTTTAATTTATTTCACTTCTGGTAAATATTTTATAGAAGTGTAAAAAGCACCTTTTAGACACCAGAAAAATATAATACATCTATAAAATTAATACAAATAATTAGTTAACTAAGCAAGTAGTACAATATGCTTTTTTAACCTTTTATTATAATTAAGAGCTTTCAGATTATTGAAAAGTAGATTGAAGTATTTTATTGCAATATAAATTATTATTATTATTATTATTCTTTATTAACATAAGGTAAAAGATCCAGTTGTTGACACTGAACTAGTTATTGACATTTGCAATTTTACTTTAATTAAATAAAACAAATCGACTCTAATAAATTAATAAATATAAATTATAAATTTTAAGATAATTGGTTTTTTGAGAACATTATTTTTTTTTAAGTAGAATAAAATTGCAAGTGTCAATCAACTAGGCCAATGTCAATAACTGGGTCTTTTACTTTATGCCCAGGCACAGGCCGTATATCAACTTTCATAATTTTATTATTTTATTGTGTCTAAAGTAAAAGACCCAGTTATTGACACTGGCCTAGTCGTTTGACACTTGCAATTTTATTCTAATTTATAAAATTAAATGTTCTCGAAAAACCAATTTTCTTGAAATTTATAATTTATATTTATTAATTTATTAGAGTTGATTTGGTTTTTTTAATTAAAATAAAATTGCAAGTGTCAAAAACTGGGTCTTTTACCTTATATTTAAATATTATAATTGATTCTTAATAATATCTTGTCTTAAAGTTAATTTATAAATTAAAAGTTATAGAAAGACATCATAATAAGTTTGTATATCAGATTTAACTCAATCTATTCTTATTTAAAGTCTAGATTTAATAAGTAATCATAAATATAAAGTAGAACATAATAATATTTTGCAGCAATTTAATAGACATTTTTCTAAGCTAATTGACTTTTTAATTTTAAGTAACTATAAATAACTAAATACATAAAATTTTATATTTAGAATTTAAATTCTGAATATCTATACTAATATTATAAAGAGGAAAGATTTGTTTGTTTGCATTGAATAGGCTCCGAAACTATTGAACCGATTTAAAAATTCTTTCACTGTTGGGAAGCTACACTATCCCCGGGTTACATAGGCTATATTATATTTTTAAATTTTTGTTAAATACTCGTGCAAAGCCGGGTTGAACGGCTAGATAACTACATAAGTTAACATTTATTGTAATAATAAATAATCCAAGTGATTAAAAAATATTATTTTATATCCTTGATATTATTGAGGCAAGCAGTTTTATCGCACAATCATTAGCGATAATCCCAAAATTTAATATACTTTAATATATAGTATATTACACACCTAGGGAAGTAAAGTAAGAAATGTCTCAGATCACATGTAATTGTTGGCCGAGGCGAAGCCGAGGTCAACAAACATGTGATCTGAGGCTTTCTTATTTACTTCCCGAGGAGTGTATACTATTTTTTTGTCCGACGAAGGCGGAAAGCGGCAACTTAGTTTAGCGCAGCGGGACGAAAGTTGCCACTTTCCGCCCGGAGGGCAAAAAAATTACTTTTGAAGCTTTTGAGCCTATTTCCGGCAATTTATGCAATAATAAATTTACATATCTATTTTTTTCATAAATTCTTTAACATGATAATTTTTCATCCAGATATTTGCAATACTCAACCCTTTAAATAATTACTTTATTATTATTATTATTATTTCTTTATTCATCGACCATGAAGTCGAAACTTCTTGCGACCGTCCATACAAAGATAATACATCGCGTGCCTAAAGGTAAAAGGGCTTATAACAATTTATGCGCCCTTTTACCTTTGCAAAGGTAAAAGGGCGCATATTTTTTTTTTTTATTGCCAATCGAGTAGTAGACACATTCTGCGCTTCAAATTGAAAAGAAAAATTATAAAGGTAAAAGGGCGTATGTCTTTAATTATACGCCCTTTTACTTTTAAGAATTCGAAATTTTGGTGATCTAAAGGTGAAAGGGCGTATAATTTTTTTTCGGCCAGTTTACAAAAGAACATATTCGTAGTTTAAAAATGAGAAAAAAAAAAATTTCTGTGGTAGTAAGACCTCAACTATACAATATTTTTAAAGTTAAAAAAGAAAATATATAAAAAAAACGCCATTCGGCCAAACCCGAAATGGAAGGTAGATTTCACTGAATGATGTTCTTGATCAAATAACGTACATAAGTCAGTTGTACTACACATTGCCTGAAAATAGTTCAATTGAAATCTTAACTTTGAAAAAATAACTAAAAATGGTCAAAATGTCAATGCTATAAACGTCATATTATTTATTTTAAGAAATAGTTATTATAAAATTTGGATTCTGGATGCATGATCATGATGAAACAGCTGTTCTGTGAACGGCACCAGTAGTTATATTCAATAGGGCGATTAAAACGGGAAATTTCAAAATATTTCAATGTTATCTGTCATTGTGATTTTTTTTTATTACTTAATTTTTATGTAATCTGTTTTTGATTGATTTATTTTCTATTTGTTTATATCAAATTTTGTATATGAGGCTGTTATTTGAGTATAATTTGTCTTGTGAAACTATTATTTAACATTTGGTATAAAAAATACAATTTTTTTTTATACGCCCTTTTACCTTTAATTAAGTAGTACTTTTCTTAAAGGTGAAAGGGCGTATGTCTTAAGATACGCCCTTTCAGCTTTAGGATACCAACTTTTTTTTTTTTCACAGATTTTTAAGTTTCAGACAATTTCAAACCGAATGGCAAAAAAAAATTTTTTTATACGCCCTTTCAGCACAAATCCCTATTAACCCTTAGCTATAAGTCTTTTTACCTTTAAGCACGCGACATAGTATAGCATTTTATGAAAAAAATCAGAAAGAAAAATAAAAATTAAAATTAAACTTTACCAATAATATAAAATTTTCCATATTAAATAATTTTTTAAATTAAATTTTATTTCCCATTAGCTTACAGGTGGGACTTTACCAAGAAGCAACCCAAGTACGCGCCGCAGCTCTGCGAGCGGTAAGACACTTATTAAAAAACGAACAACACGTATTAGCCTTCAACAAAATTCACTATCCAGTATTCATAGTTCGAAGTATGGATATAAATTTAAAAAACGAAATGGAGCGAATTCAAGCGTTAAAACTAGTAAGAAGGATAATGTTATTAGCGCCTCAACACATAGTGCCTACCATAGGAAGATGCCTGGTGAGTCTAACCAACGGCGGCTACGAGGAGAAAGATCGTTTGTTCCACGCATTTCTAGCCGTCCTCTGTGAATTAGGAGTATTAAATACAAATTTATTTATAAACTGCGGAGGTGTTGGCGCAATAACCAGAGCAGTGATGACTGATCTCAGTCCCACAATGATCGAGTGTATCGTCGGGATTCTTTTAGGTTTATTATCGCACCCAGAAACAAGATTCAGCGTTTCGCTGATGACCCTAGCAGCGCCTTACAGTGAATTACACTCACTAACAAAGGAAAAGACAAGAGATCACCGCGAAACAAGATTCACAGCAAGTAAACACGCACTGTTAAGCGTGTTGCGTTCCTACGCAGGAATAATCCACTTCTGTAACCCGAATGACAACGCCGGGTTGAAGGCAGTAATAGACATAATGCACGTAGAGCAGCTTGAAGTGCGTGGCGCAGTCCTAGAATTATTCTACGAGCTCCTGGGTCTTCCTTTGCCAATGTGGACTGATGAGCCAGATGTCGCTCTAGCTGCAGTGGATCCTTGCCGGCACCGCGAGAGCTGGAAACTCTCTGAAGGATTTATAGCCGCTGAAGGACGATCAGTACTGCCGTCTCTCGCTTTGCGATGTCCGAACATCACCGAGCTCCACTTGTCACTCCTAGTGTACGTTTTACTAGAATGCAGACTGCCCTGTGCGCTAGTGGAGACAATAGTTACATCAGACACATTCATATCTGTCCGAGCTGCGGTATTACTTGGCGGCTTGCTGCACCTTTCTCACACTCTTCTTCCTCCCGAGATCTGTTACCTCACTCCTCCTCTGCCCGGTCTTCTAGAACACGCCAGTCGCGGGAACCACCAAGCGCTCGGAGCACTGGTAATTCTCAGCAGAATGCACGTGATGATGCGCCGACAACCGATACCCTCAAGCTTGTTCCTCGACCGGTTTCATCAGCCAGGCTCTTGGTTACAATCTTCAGTGCCTCTGCGCAGTCAGATGGTGTCCAGCAAGACAAACTGGCTAAAAAGATCCTCATCCACCACACCTCTGCTAAAAGAATCACACGTACTGAGCACTAAAGACGTCCACGGTTGGAATTGGTCTGTTATCTGTACAATCCTTAGGTCGCGTGAAGATTCAATTCACATTCCTCACGATTCCGACCATAAATTATTTATAAAACGGCTTGTTAATTATTTTATCCCCTCGTCAAATGGATTCAGCCGGGTTGAATTAATGTCTAATGCTATTCTATCCCGCAATGCGACACTAGCTGGTTGTGATTTAGTTAATTGCCTCCTGGAGATGCAAGAGCTTGAAGGTACTAGACTATTAAACGAATTAATTGATGATATTTCTAAACAAATAAGTGCAATAAGCACCGCACCAAGTGCTCATGATTGTCTTTTTTCTCCTCGTCATATGACAACAACTTGTTGTCAAAAATATTTTTTATTTCTTGGACAATTAAGTCACTCTGCAAAAGGTACTGTTATTCTTAAGAGTTTTAATTTATTAGAAAAACTTGAAACTTTGGCAATAACAACCAACCACGACTGTTATGTTAAGCTTATTATTTCCACGCTCGATTACTCGAGAGAAGGACTTAATCGTAAAGTTTTAAGTAAAATAATATCAACTGCGTCACTTGAACAAACACGATTGTACGCGACACAATTTTTGCGTCTTATTCTCAGGGCTAAAATGACTGATGCATGCCAATGGGCCTTAGCTTTGCTCGTAGACCGGCTTGTCGACGAGAGTAAATTAATAGCGTTAGCAGCGTTGGAAGCGATGCATGAAATTTGCGAAGATCCAGAGTACCTGGAGGCTTTTTTTCAATTGACAGTAAATAGCCGTGCGTGGGACAAGTGGTTTGAGCATTTAGGAGTTCGTGGTTACTTGCTCTTCATTCGTCTCTACGCTTTGCCAGCTAGTTTTACGAAGCTTCCGTCTCACGTTGAGGAGCTGGAGAAGTGGATCAAGCCCGGTGGGTTTGCTGAGAATTATGTCCAGCTTATTGATGGAGAAATTCACGATTCGCTGACGCGCCGTCAGCGCGATGAAAATGGTATTTACATGCGAAGATCTACCAACATGGTATTAATGCCGAGGGATATTTTCATTCCTTCACATTTGATTGGTCAGCTGGTCCAGCATGAGTCGGGTATCCAGTTGATCATGCGAAGAAATGTCCTCCAGCGTTTTGCGAGAATTATTCAAAGGTTCAGAACGGATATCAGCAATGTTGATACCGCGGATTCGAATCCTAAGGTGACTAAAAGCACTCCCAGGTGTGCGATGGACGATGCTCACTTTATGTCAGAAGAATCAGGGATTGAGGATATCGCTGAGTCCACCAATCGTCTTGAGACGATCATTGACTCGGAAGTTATGGAGGCTAGCGAGTGTCGAACGCCTCGCAAGGCGGATTCCTTTGTGGAAATGCGCAGGAAGTTGAGCATGGATGACTCTCAACGCACGACACCTGAGAGGAGTTACTACCGAGAGGATCCGGAGCAGTTCATCAGCTTTGATGATAGATTATTGAAGGTCAAGTCGGCGCTCTGGGCTCTAGGTCATGCTGGTACTTCGCCAGCTGGAGTAGAGCAGCTTCAGAATTTGGGTATTATTGAAACTATTACGTCTATTGCTGAATCTTGTAGTCATTATTCGGTCCGTGCGACTGCGTTTTATACGCTAAGTCTTATCAGCACAAGTCGTATTGGCGCGGATGCGCTTACGGCGCTTCATTGGCCGTGTGTCAGGTATCGCAGAGGCGATAATTGGCCGGTAATTCCGCAGAATAATCCTAATACTATTCCGAGTCCTGTGCCGATACAAAAGCACCATCGTAGCTTGAGCGATGGGAAACCTGAGCTTCCGGATCTCACTATTCGGAGGACTAGAAATAGGTCTGAAAGCGCTGCTACGGATATTGAAAGCAAGCGCTATGCTTTTCCGTAAGTTTTAGTTTTTTTTGGTTGGTTGGTTTTTTTTTTTTTTTTTGGTGATTTATTAAAAATGTTTTTTGGTTTTAGGGCTGATTTTAAAGAGAGAGGCGAGACACCTAGTCCTGTTTCGAGCATTCAAAGACTGAGCCAGCAGGATGCTGAAGGATATGCTAGACTTAGGAGTCTGCAAAGACACCGAAGACCCAGTTATTCTCAAAGTAGCTTAGAGGTAAGTTTTTATTTATTGATTTTTATTATTAAGAGAATAAGAAAAATTTTGTTTCCAGGGTAGTCATGATAAAATCGGTTTTTTTAGTTAAATTTAGTGTCATTGCAAAGGTGTTGACTTGAATTTGTACCTTTTCAAGGTTTCATATCATTCTCACCGACAATTTATGATGATAAGTATTTAGGCTGCATGTGAAAATACTCTATCTCTAGGTACATAATTAAGAAATGACCCTGTATCTTGTGAACTATTGACATTTTTAAAGATATAAGCTCACCTTGACATTACACTCATCGAGACCTTTCATTTGAGTACCCGCATCAATTTTTCATATATTTTATGTATTATATATATATATATATGTATATATGAAAAATATATCAAAAATGCATGTGGGTACTCAAATGAAAGCTCTTGACGAGTGTAACATCGGGGTGAGCTTATATCTTGAGAAATGTCAATAATCAAGAATTGACTCTGCTATGTTGTCAATTAATGACATTTTTAAAGATATAAACTCATCCCGATGTTACACCCATCGAGACCTTTCATTTCAGTACCCACACCAATTTTTCATATATTTTATATATATTATATATATATATATATATATATATATATATATATATATATATATATATATATATATATACATACATACATATATATATATATATATATATATATATATATATATATATATATATATGTATATATATCGCGTGCTTAAAGGTAAAAAGACTTATAGCTAATGGTTAATAGGGATTTGTGCTGAAAGGGCGTATAAAAAAATTTTTTTTTGCTATTCGGTTTGAAATTGTTTGAAACGTAAAAATCTGTGAAAAAAAAAAAAAGTTGGTATCCTAAAGCTGAAAGGGCGTATCTCAAGACATACGCCCTTTCACCTTTAAGAAAAGTACTACTTAAAGGTGAAAGGGCGTATAAAAAAAATTGTATTTTTTATACCAAATGGTCAATAATAGTTTCACAAGACAAGTTATACTCAAGTAACACCCTCATATACAAAGTGAAGATATAAACAAATAGAAAATAAATCAATCAAAAACAGATTACATAAAAATTAAGTAATAAAAAAAAATCACAATGACAGAGAACATTCAAATATTTAGAAATTTCCCGCTTTAATCGCCCTATTGAATATACCCAAACGGCACAAATTTTTTTCTTCCCTCCGGGCGGAAAGCGTCAATTTTCCTCCCGCTGCGCTAAACGAAAATGCCGCTTTCCGCCTCCGTCGAGGAGAAAAATAGTTTTTGTTAATGTTTTGTTGAATTTAAGTTGACGATTATTAATTTTTCAACTTCTGGTTGAGTGAAATCGATGAAAAAGTCAACATTTTTTTTTTTGTGACGCTTGGGTAACTACTGGTGCCGTTCACACAACAGTTGTTTCATCATGATCAATAATCCAGGATCCAAATTTTATAATAACTATTTCTTAAAATAAAAAGCAAGAAAATAATCACGCGTAATTTATTGTTTTTTTGGATATATTTTCTTTTTTAACTTAAAAAAATTGTATAGTTGAGGTTTTACGCTGCTACTACCACAGAAAGTTTTTTTTTTCTCATTTTTAAACTACGAATATGTTCTTTCGTAAACTGGCCGAAAAAAAATTATACGCCCTTTCACCTTTAGATCACCAAAATTTCAAATTCTTAAAAGTAAAAAGGGCGTATAATTAAAGACATACGCCCTTTTACCTTTATAATTTTTCTTTTCAATTTGAAGCGCAGAATGTGTCTACTACTCGATTGGCAATAAAAAAAAAAAAATATGCGCCCTTTTACCTTTGCAAAGGTAAAAGGGCGCATAAATTATTATAAGCCCTTTTACTTTTAGGCACGCGATATGAAAAATATATCAAAATGCATGTAGGTACTCAATTAAAAGCTCTTGATGAGTGTAACATCTAGATGAGCTTATATCTTTAAAAACGTCAATAGTTAAGAAAGTACAGTGCAATTTAACTAAAATCATTATTTAATCAAACAAAATTTTATTTATTTATAGTTCACAAATCACGGCAGTGACATAGTGACTGAAAAGTTGCTAGTTTATATTATTTAAAATGAATGGGAATCTTTATTTATCAATAAATTTCATATTTTTCAGATGTATAGTTTGGATGGAAGACTGTCGTTGCAAAGTCTTTCGGAGTTTGAATCGTCTCGTAGTTGGACGACAGATAATATGGTTAATACAACTCCACCTCCACTGCCACCAGCACCACCACCCCAAGAGGATCCTAATGATGTTAATTATATGGGGATATGTCTTCCTAAAAAATTGTCTATAATATTTCCTCATATGCCTCGTTCGCATTCGGTAAATGTACCTGATAATGGAAGCAGTAAACTGATAAATAGCAGTTTTAGCAACTCTACTGAAGAAAATAGTAGCGAGTATAACATTGATGAGGAACATCGTGAAATATGTTTGGCGTGTTATCAGCTTGAGACTGATAATAATGAAACGACTAATAATGAAGCTGACGATAAAATAAAAAAGTAAATACTTATTATATTATTAATAAAATGTAATATTATTTATTACTTGTTTATCCTTACAGGGATATATTGCGACACTCTCAGCGTCTTTCTAATCCTGTTTGGCATCGAAATAGCCGGCAGACTCTGTTAAGATTAAGACAACGCTACCCTGAGAAATTTAAAGTAAATATATTTAAATATTTATTATTAATTTTATTTAAATTATTTATTTAATATTTATTTTGTCAGGACACTTGTCTTTTTTTCGAAATGGCTGCACGATTAAGCAGCGGAACTTACAGATTGCAAGCTCGTAGGTATCTTCAAGAATTGTTTCTTGATGCGCCGTTTGATGTTGTAAGATTTATTATTATTTTTATTAATATTGTTATTAATAATTGCATTTATAGAAATATATTTATTAATTATTAATAATTTAATTTATTTGAAGACAATTATTTAACTTATTAAATTTTAATAAATCGAATTTAATAAATAATTTATTAACTGTTAATAAATATTTATTAAATTCTATGATGTTAAAAAATCATTTATTAACAGTTAATAAATTATTTATTAAATATAAACAAATTCTTTTAAACAAATCAGTGTGTGCACGGAAAAAAGTAATAAACTGTAATAAATAATAGTCGATTTATAATAAATAATGATCAACTGCTAAAAATTACCATTTCAAACAGTAAAATCGTGATTTTACTATTCACTATATAATTTTGGGTTGCAGTCAACTAGTCAGACTGACAACATTTCGAATTAATAAATTACTAGAACTTAAAAAGTAAATATAAAATATAATTTAAAATAATTAATTTTACAAATTTTAAAATTCCGAAAAATATAAACTTGAATAAAGAAAAAACTAAAGCTATATTAATAGAATCTTTTTAAATCACAAAGTCTCAATAAATTGAAAAACATAACAACGAAAATTTTTACGTCAAAATGAATGAATAGACGAACACTTATTTAGCCGAAAAATGTAAATATATAGTTATTTGGATGAGTAATTTTCGGCCGAATCATTATTCGTATGGATGAGTATTCGGATGAATATACGTCGGAACGAACTTTTTTCGAAATTAAATTAATTTTAACTCTTGAGGAATATAAGATTTATGTTTACCTATATTCGATAGCTCGGTGTTTTATAATTTTCAAAATTGTTTTTCGGCTGGTATTCTATTTAAGTTAATGTATTTTATAAACTTTGAATGTAGCGGAATTTTTAATTTTTTAGAGTTTTGATAATTCGGAATGTTGTCGATCTGATTGGTTGATCGTAACCCATAATTTTTACCATTTAAACATTACAATTTACTCTTTACGTGGAAGAAAATACTATTTCAAACAGTAATATTCGTTATTTAAATGTCTAAAATGTTAACGTATAATAATTAAGAATTCAGACTTTGATATTTATCATTTGTTACCTAAAAAATGATCGCAATGATATGTAAAAAGTATAAAATAAAGTTAGTAAATTTTTAATACAAGCAACGTCAATATTTACAAAGTAAAATGGTAAATTTTAAGCGCAACGCTAAAAATCAAACTGTAATTATTGACTTGCTTGGATTTGGTAAAATGTATATTTTAAAAGTAGAATTTTTACTGTTTCAAATGTTAAATTCTCCCAAAGTGAGACCCCCTTATCTTTCATCTGAGTTCCTCTTCTCCTCATAATATGGACTATATATTGAAATGGTAATTTTTACTGTTTGAAACTGTAATTTTTTAAGATGAAAGAGTCGTTGTTTACTGAAGTGACAGCTACTAATCACTTATTTTGGATATTAAATTATAAATTGTGGCTTTATACTTTCTACATTAATTAAATAAACTAATTAGATAAATTAAAATAATTTTAGCTTTACAAAGAGCCCAGAGAACTATTGCAACTGTTAGTGGGAACAGAAGAGAACCCAGTGCAAACTCCGGCAGTTGAACTGTCAACAGATACATTTACACTAAGCGCTAGTCCTTTAAAGAGAAAAGTTAATGGTAGGTTAACGATACCCGAAGCTGAATCAGAAACGTCTGTTGCTACGAGTTCGGAATTAACCAGTGAAATTCAGTCAGTAGATGTTAATTTAAAGTCACCAAACTCGCCGGCTCACGATTCTGATAAGCTCAGCGATGAGAAGATTATCGCTGAGATACTTAAACCAGCCGAAAGACTCAGAACCTCCAAGAGCTCCGATAAGATGTTAAAAGTAACCTCCAAAAACACTGCCGTAAGCCTTGAATAATTAATGGTTACTTTTTAATTATTAATTACTCATTATTAATTGTTAAATTGTAAATATTTTATATATAAATAATTATTTAGTGTATAAATTAATAATAAAAAAAAACTTGTCACTGCCAAAAACTAAATCGTGGTTTTTTTATCTGCAATTTGTAAATTATACATTATTTTAATTTTTAATTAATATAGCTACAATTTTAATTAATTAAAGTTTTATAATCTATATTATTAAGAGAATAATAAAAATTTTGTCTCCAGGATAGTCGTATAATAAATTCGGTTTTTTTTAATGAAATTTAGTGTCATTGCTGAGGTCTTAAGTTGAATTTGTGCCTTTTCAACGTCTTATATCATTCTCACCGATAGTCAATTTATGACGATAAGTATTAAGGCTGCATTCGAAAATATCTCTAGATATATAATTAAGAAATGACTTTGTATCTTGTGAACTATTGATATTTTTAAAGATAAAAGCTCATTTTGACATTACACTCATTGAGACCTTTCATTTGAGTACCCACATCAATTTTTCATATATTTTATATATTTATATATATATATATATATATATATATATATATATATATATATATATATATTTATATATGTAATATATATCAAAAATGCATGTGGGTACTCAAATGAAAGCTCTTGATGAGTGTAACATCGGGATGAGCTTACATCTTTAAGAACGTCAATAGTTAAGAAATGACCTTGTATCTTGTGAAATATTGACATTTTTAAAGATATAAGCTCACCCCGACATTACACTTATCAAGACCTTTCATTTGAGTACCGATATTAATTTTTCATATATTTTATATATTTATAATATTACATATTTGTATATATGAGAAATATATAAAAAATGCATGTGGGTACCCAAATGAAAGCTCTTGATCAGTGTAAAATCAGAATGAGCTTATATCCTTAAAAACGTCAATAGTTAAGAAAGTACAGTGCAATTTAACAAAATTTATTATTTAATACAGCAAAATTTTTGTTTATTTATAATTCACAAGTTACAGCAGTCACATATTAGTGACTGCAAGGTTGCTCGTTATTGTTAATGTTTTATTTAAAAACTTTTTTTTAATCATGATTATTTATAATTCGTAATCACTGATATTAAAATTGAATGGAGAATCAGCCAATTTAAATGCCAAAAATCCTCCAAAACTTGGATATCCTTTATAATATAATCCTAAGCCTCCCAAAGGTACATCAGATGTCAGATCTTGTGAATCAAAAAATGGAAGTATAGGTATATTTGTAAATTTATGTGAATGTATTCCTACAGTCAAATCGACATAGTTTCTACCCGATCGACTTAGATTTTTATTTTGCCAAGATAGTTCTGCTGAATTATGAAAATCTTCCAGTGGTATGTTTTCTCTATAAAAAAAAAAAAAAAAAAAAAAAAAAAAAAATTAAAAATAATTTTTTAAAATATTTCTTCACAAAATTAATTACCGTTTTCCATCGTAAAGAGTTTTTGGATAATACCAGTGATGATTATTAGATAGTTCTTGACTGTAAGAATTATTCATTGCTGTTCCTCTCGCCGCTAAACTAATGTGATTACCTTTGAGCAGTTGAAGTTTTACACCTGAAAAATGTAAAATTCAAGTTCACTGACATTCGATAATTTTTTTGTTTTTTCTTTAAAATTAAACCAGCTCTAGAAAGTTATTTTTTTTTTTAAATTGCATTTATAATTTTTTAGAGCTTTTAAAAATAAAAATTTTAGAACACATTTTTTTGGTATAATTTATTAATTAAAAAATTTATTATTTCAATATAAATTTACTTAAAAATAAAATTATTCTTTTTGACAATAAAATTACATGTTAAATGATCTCCAATTTGCAATTGAATGTCATCTAGATTGAATGATTTGGTGTTGTAATCAAGAGTTACAATATCAGGAATTTCTGTGAGTGGGTAATCATCAGCAGATTTCCATTCTTTAGTTTTCGAATCAATAACGCCGTTTTTTATTTGACTTTTTTGAATTTCTATTCCTATAACATTATCTTTGACAGCAAACCGGATACCAGTTATAACTCTATAAAATTTATAAAAAACAGTTTCAAATAAAACGCAGTTATTAATATAATCATTACGAAGATAAAGAATGTACTAATTAATAAAAAAACATTTTTTATTACTCATTTTTGATAGTGTTGGTGCATAGCGGTCTTAAGCTTAATTTACGGATACTAAGTTTGGGATCCGATTGTTTATCGCAAAAACAAGATGAACTGAGAGAAGGTACATCGTCTAAATATAAACATTTTGATGGCCAAGAAGAATGATTAGTGCCTAAAATTTCTTTATTTTCAGGGAAATATAAACAATCTATATATAATCTTGGGTTAGTACTGAAAACCTGTAATTTAAAAATTTTTTTTTTTTGTTATTTAACGAAATTGAAAATTTTAATTTGTTTTTATGTTAATTATTTTATTTCAAGACTAACGTCAGGACATCTCATACTGTAAACAGTTAAGCCATCGAAATTTGAGTGTACTAAGTGATGTTTGCATTCAATTTCTTGGGAATTTCCATTATTCAATTTAAACCCCTCAGTATTTCTTTCAAATGTACTCAGAGTATTTGAGACGTAATTTTTAACACGAATATAATTTTTACCTTCTTTCCATTTCGGATCACAATTTACAAATAATTGATGTTCAAATTCAAGGAAATTTAGTATTTGAAGCGCCGACATTGACACGCTGTCAATTATTTTTGAATACCGTTTTGAGTACTCATATTGCAGATTTTTGAGTTCACCTTTGAGTTCAAAATTTATAATTAAATAATAATAAAATAGTAGCAAAAATTTATACAAAATTTTGTACCTCCGTCAAGTTTCAAGCGAGCGAATGAATAACCGAGTATAAGCATAGTGTATCCTTTAATGGAACCAATTAAAGTTTTTTTGTATAAATTAAATACTTTTCTACTTATTGGTCCACTTCCGCAACCTTTCCCAACATTTACCTTTAAAAAATACGTGTATTTTATTTACTATGTTAAAATTTTAGATTGAGTTTGCATAAAAATAAATTCATTTAAAAATATAAAAAAAAAAAATTTTTGAAATAAATTTTCAAAGTAAATTTTTATATTTTATATATTATTCATTTACTTTTAATAAATTTTAAATAATACTTTTAGTATTTTAATATTTTTGATATTAATTTTTATTATGGATAATCAAAAATAAACGAGAAAATTACTTACATTGTGTTCCAATTCTTTTAAATATAAATGAAATATACTTGCGTTTTTAGGATCTTGTAAGTTAAAGACATTATCATACAAAAATTCCAAATTGCTTTTGAAAGTAACATTATAGATCGTAGTATTCAAAAAATAGTCAATTGTCTTTTGGGTATAGCCGTCGAAATCTCCCAAGTAATTAAAAAATTTATACTCGAATAAATTCTCTACAGACTTTAAAATTCCCAAAAATTTCTTTACTTTATCGTTGAGGTAATTATCTAAAGCTACTTCAACTTCATACCCGAATTTCCCTTTCGAACTATTAGAAAGTAACTCGAACCCTTCATAAATGTAATCGAATAATTGAAGGGCAGTCTTTTTGATAGTTGAATTTTGGCGATCAAGGTAGTTTATGTCGATTAATTCATCGAAGACAACTTCCAAATGTTTCGCAAATTTCTTTAACGTGATGCCTTCCAAAGATGAATTGATCAAATTTTGTTTGAACAATCCTTCTTTTAATAAAGTTTCTCCACGATTTATCGTGCATTCTACTTTTGGTAAATTCAAATTAATAATTATGAAAATAAAATAGAGTGGAATAAAATACTTTAGATTCATTATTTTTAGTAATTTTTAGAATTTTGTTTTTTAAAATTTTATCAAACTCTTTATTTCACTTCTAATTATCTACTAGTTCGTAATGACGGAGCGATGTTAAATATATCACCGATAATTTTAATTGCTTCCCACTACTAACTTGTTTTTGTCCACTGAAATTTAGTATCAGTTCTTTGGGATAGTTACATAAACAATTAAAAATATATCAGAAATTTTTTTATCAATTTTAGTTAATGATTTTATACTAAAAAAGTTAAAAAATGAAGTTAAAGCAATTTGAGTTATTTTTTAAAATTATTTGAGCAAAGTATATTTATTGAAAAATTTTTTTTTGCTTATTAATTAACCGCATAAATAATTATTTTATAAAATTAACTATAAAAAAATATGAATTTTTATAGTTTAATTGATTTAATTAAATACTTTCAGTTTCATTGAAAATTTAATTAATAAATAACAAAAATACTTAAATATTTACTATAAAATCTTCCAACTTCCAAAATTTATATATAAAAAATATACTAAATAAATTATTTAATAACTCAACAATATTTTAGATAATTTAAAAAATTTTTTCCGTCATCGAAAAAAATATATTCTCCGAATTTCTCAGGATAACATAATTTAAAAAATATATAAAATATCGTATTGGAACTTTCTGCACTCATAGTAAAAAAATTTGACCGCCGATAACAATCCACTGTCAATAAACAGTATAATTAATTATTATTCACTAGCAACCTCGCAGTCACGATGTGAACTATAAATAGATAAGATTTTGCTTTATTGAATAATGATTTTAGTTAAATTGCACCGTATTTTCTTAACTATTGACGTTTTTAAAGATATAAGCTCATCCCGATGTTACATTCATCAAGAGCTTTTATTTGAGTACTCACATGAATTATGATATATTTTTCATATATACATATATGTAATATAAATAAATATATAAAATGTATGAAAAATTTATGTGGGTACTCAAATGAAAGGTCTCAATGAGTGTAATGTGAAGGTGAGCTTATATCTTTAAAAAAATCATTAGATGACAAGATATCTGTTAAATTGCACTGTACTTTCTTAATTATTGACGTTTTTAAAGATATAAGCTCATCCCGATGTTCCACTCATCAAGAGCTTTTATTTGAGTACCCATATACATTTTCATATATTTTTCATATATTCATATATATAAATATATAAAATATATGATAAATTGATGTGGGTACTCAAATGAAAGGTCTCGATGAGTGTAACATCGGGATGAGCTTATATCTTTGAAAATATCAATAGTTCACAAGATACAAGGTTATTTCTTAATTATGTCTTTTGAGAAAGAGCAAAAAAACTGATTTTATCATAAGACTATCCTGGAAACGATATTTTTCTTATTCTCTTCATAATATAGATAATTCATAAACATAAATATGAATTTAATTCACTGCAAAATTAATTCATTACAATTAAAATTACTAAGCCTGATAAATATGCAAATAGGATTAATATAAAATTAATACCTAATAGAAATCAATCGATTACCAAAGCTAGAGTGAGCTGTTTAAGATCTTCCGGCATAACTTAAGCTTAGGCCGGGTGAAATCATAAATTCATGAAAGTTTTACTGAAATTATATTATTAGAAAACTTGGGTCTATCTCTAGGATCCATCCGCTATTTTTTGCTTTATTTTCATTAAAACTGGAGGTGGTAGATTTTTTAGCGAGTTTCTTCTATTCCCCGCAGAGCTCCGGATGGCAACCGCATTGTTCGATCTGGTGCTTGATTCGGGATTCCCCAGCACTCAAACTTTTCAGTAGTAGCAATAGCACTGACGGGCACTTATGCTAACGACGAGAGTCCTAATCACTAATTATAATTATTAATTCACTAAATGATCCGAAGGCTTTATCTCTCGTTCGTTCATTCTTACCTCTATCTTTTTAGCATAGTTTCGCGTTTAATCCTTAAAACGGACACCTTGCCATTTACCAACCAATACTCTTATATATACATATTCATCAATCATTACTGTCTTATACATATATAAGATATATACTATATAGTATATACTTGGCTCCCCAGAAAGATTCTTAGCTTTAATTTATTTCCTTTAATTTTATTTTCCATTTATAATTAATTTTAAACTTTGAATTTGTTATGCAGCTCCACTGATAATTAAACAGCTATTACATACTTTGTACAAGTTTGTTTGATATCCAATGTCATCCGTCTTTTATAAGTAAGTTTAAATAGTTGTTCAAGCAACGGAGGGGGAAGCTACGGTTGTAAGAAAAATTTATTATTTTAATCATACTAACTATTTTTTGCAGTCTTAATTGCAAAAATTTTTAGCAATGCAGTAGACAGATATATAATTTTATTTCTGGTGAGTTAAAAATGATGTTTTTGAGCTCTTCGGCGATTGACGCGGTTTTTTAAGTTCTAAAATTATTCTATATCATCAAAAACGATTCGAGAAGAAATGACGAAGTTATGTCAAAGAATCACTTTTTTCGGTTTTCTTTCGTTCACGATATCTCTCAAACGAATCAACCGATTTTGACCGGATTAGTGACGATCGGCGTGGTTTTTCAAGCTTAAAGGAGGATTAGTTTTTGAAGTTGATCTATAGAGCCGTTTAAGAGATATTCCAAAAAAAAACCACTCTCAAAAATTATTTTTTTCTTATTTTTTTTAAGATTTTTCAAAATTTCTCAAAATCTATCGGTCCGAATCGTTTCAAATTCTCAGGAAATCTAAGTTTGAGAGAACTCTTTAGAACGCCGTTTAGTACGTTCCGATCGGTTCAGTCGTTCAAAAGTTATAAGCGAGTCACATAGTCACATAGTCACACAGTCACACACACACACACACACACATATATATATTATATATACATACAGACATAGTGACAACCTCGCGGGGATAGTCAGGGAAGCTTCCTCTGACCTTCAAACGTCGAGATCTGATGAAAACTCGATTTTTGCAAAACGGGGTGAAAACAATAACTTCCCGATTTTTGAAAATCTTCGATTTTCTTAGCGGGAAGTTAAAAATTTATTATTTCAATATAAATTTACTTTTTTTTTTTATTTTTTTTTATTTTAACCCCGATTTTCAGACTCCTGTCTCGATGGGGGTCCGGCCGAGACCGGAAGGGGACTCCAGGCTGATCGGTACATTAAGTTTGGCAGAATAAGTTTGGCAGAATAAGTTTGGCGGTATTACATACTTTTTCAGCCTGGAGAGTAATGCGGCGAAGCGCCGACTTTGGGGAAACTGCACGCATTCGCCTGTGCCCCACCGGTAGCACAGGGCTTGGGGAAACCATCGAAAAACCCAAACCTGTACAGCCCGGCGTAAGTTACGAGCACCGATGTTCACTGAAAATTAAATTCCAGCTCACTCCGGGATTCGAACCCACGCGTCACCAGTCCCTAGCAAGCATGACAAGCGTTATACCGCTTAGCCATGGGACTGGCAATATAAATTTACTTAAAAATAAAATTATTCTTTTTGACAATAAAATTACCCGTTAAAAATTCTCCAATTGGCAATTGAATGTCATCTAGATTGAATGATTTGATGTTGTAATCAAGAGTTACAATATCAGGAAATTTTTTGAGTGGGTAATCATCAGCAGATTTTCATTCTTTAGTTTTCGAATCAATAGTGCCGTTTTTTATTTGACTTTTTTGAATTTCTATTCTTATAACATTATCTTTGACAGCAAACCGGATACCAGTTATAACTCTATAAAATTTATAAAAAAAAGTTTCAAATAAAACGCAGTTATTAATATAATCATTACGAAGATAAAGAATGTACTAATTAATAAAAAAACATTTTTTATTACTCATTTTTGATAGTGTTGGTGCATAGCGGTCTTAAGCTTAATTTACGGATACTAAGTTTGGGATCCGATTGTTTATCACAAAAACAACATGAAGTAGGAGGAAATACATCGTCTAAATATAAACATTTTGATGGCCAAGAAGAATGATTAGTGCCTAAAATTTCTTTATTTTCAGGGAAATATAAACAATCTTTATATAATCTTGAGTTAGTATTGAAAACCTGTAATTTAAAAATTTTTTTTTTTTGTTATTTAACGAAATTGAAAATTTTAATTTGTTTTTATGTTAATTATTTTATTTCAAGACTAACGTCAGGACATCTCATACTGTAAACAGTTAAGCCATCGAAATTTGAGTGTACTAAGTGATGTTTGCATTCAATTTCTTGGGAATTTCCATTATTCAATTTAAACCCCTCAGTATTTCTTTCAAATGTACTCAGAGTATTTGAGACGTAATTTTTAACCCGAATATAATTTTTACCTTCTTTCCATTTCGGATCACAATTTACAAATGATTGATGTTCAAATTCAAGGAAATTTAGTATTTAAAGCGCCGACATTGACACGCTGTCAATTATTTTTGAATACCGTTTTGAGTACTCATATTGCAGATTTTTGAGTTCATCTTTGAGTTCAAAATTTATAATTAAATAATAATAAAATAGTAGCAAAAATTTATACAAAATTTTGTACCTCCGTCAAGTTTCAAGCGAGCGAATGAATAACCGAGTATAAGCATAGTGTATCCTTTAATGGAACCAATTAAAGTTTTTTTGAATAAATTAAATATTTTTCTACTTATTGGTCCACTTTCGCAACCTTTCCTAACATTTACCTTCAAGAAATACGTGTATTTTATTCACTATGTTAAAATTTTAGATTAAATTTTTATAAAAATAAATTAATTTAAAAATATATAAAAAAAAAAATATTTAAAATAAATTTTCAAAGTAAATTTTTATATTTTATATATTATTCATTCACTTTTGATAAATTTTAAATGATATTTTTAGTAATTTAATATTTTTGATATTAATTTTTATTATGGATTTAAGTACAGAAAAAATATATTTGCGCTATTACGTTATTGTTTTATCAAGACATTATCACGTAAAAATTCTAAATTGCTTTTGAAAGTAGCATTATAGATCGTAGCATTCAAAAAATAGTCAATCGTCTTTTGGGTATAGCCTTCGAAATCTCCCAAGTAATTAAAAAATTTATACTCGAATAAATTCTCTACAGACTTTAAAATTTCCAAAAATTTCTTTACTTGATCGTTAAGGTAATTATCTAAAGCTACTTCAATTTCATATCCGAATTTCTCTTTCGAACTATCAGAAAGTAATTCGAACCCTTCATAAATGTAATCGAATAATTGAAGGGCAGTCTTTTTGATAGTCGAATTTTGGCGATCAAGGTAGTGTATGTCGGTTAATTCATCGAAGACAACTTCCAAATGTTTCGCAACTTTCTTTAACGTGATGCCTTCCGAAGATGAATTGATCAAATTTTGTTTGAACAATCCTTCTTTTAATAAAGTGTCTCCACGATTTATCGTGCATTCTACTTTTGGTAAATTCAAATTAATAATTATGAAAATAAAATAGAGTGGAATAAAATACTTTAGATTCATTATTTTTAGTAATTTGTAGAATTTTGTTTTTTAAAATTTCATCAAACTCTCAATTTCACGTCTAATTATCTACTAGTTCGTAATGACGGAGAGATATTGAATATATATCACCGATAATTTTAATTGCTCCCACTACCAACTTGTTTTTGTCCACTGAAATTTAGTATCAGTTCTTTGGGATAATTACAAAAACAATTAAAAATATATCAGAAATTTTTTTATCAATTTTAGTTTATGATTTTATACTAAAAAAGTTAAAAAATGAAGTTAAAGTAATTTGAGTTATTTTTTAAAATTATTTGAGCAAAGTATATTTATTGAAAAATTTTTCTTTGCTTATTAATTAACCGCATAAAAAATTATTTTATAAAATTAACTATAAAAAAATATTAATTTTTATAGTTTAATTGATTTAAATAAATGTTTTCAGGTTCATTGAAAATTTAATTAATAAATAACAAAAATACTTAAATATTTACGATAAAATCTTCCAACTTCCTAAATTTATATATAAAAAATATACTAAATAAATTATTTAATAACTCAACAATATTTTAGATAATTTAAAAAATTTTTTCCGTCATCGAAAAAAATATATTCTCCGAATTTCTCAGGATAACATAATTTAAAAAATATATAAAATATCGTAATGGAACTTTCTGCACTCATAGTAAAAAAATTTGACCGCCGATAACAATCCACTGTCAATAAACAGTATAATTAATTATTATTCACTAGCAACCTAGCAGTCACCATGTGAACTATAAATAGATAAGATTTTGCTTTATTGAATAATGATTTTAGTTAAATTGCACCGTATTTTCTTAACTATTGACGTTTTTAAAGATATAAGCTCATCCCGATGTTACACTCATCAAGAGCTTTTATTTGAGTACTCACATGAATTTTGATATATTTTTCATATATACATAGATGTAATATAAATAAATATATAAAATGTATGAAAAATTTATGTGGGTACTCAAATGAAAGGTCTCAATGAGTGTAATGTGAGGGTGAGTTTATATCTTTAAAAATATCAATAGTTCACAAGATACAAGGTCAATTCTTAATTATGTCTTTTGAGAACGAGCAAAAAAACTGATTTTATCATAAGACTATCCTGGAAACGATATTTTTCTTATTCTCTTCATAATTTAGATAATTCATAAACATAAATATGAATTTAATTCACTGCAAAATTAATTCATTACAATCAAAATTACTAAGCCTGATAAATGTGCAAATCGGATTAATATAAAATTAATACCTAATAAAAATCAATCGATTACCAAAGCTAAAGTGAGCTGTTTAAGATCTTCCGGCATAACTTAAGCTTAGGCTGGGTGAAATAATAAATTCATGAAAGTTTTACTGAAATTATATTATTAGAAAACTTGGGTCTATCTCTAGGATCCATCCGCTATTTTTTGCTTTGTTTTCATTAAAACTGGAGCTGGTAGATTTTTTAGCGAGTTTCTTCTATTCCCCGCAGAGCTCCGGATGGCAACCGCATTATTCCATCTGGTGCTTGATTCGGGATTCCCCAGCACTCAAACTTTTCAGTAGTAGCAATAGCACTGACGGGCACTTATGCTAACGATGAGAATCCTAATCACTAATTATAATTGTTAATTTACTAAATGATCCGAAGGCTTTATCTCTCGTTCGTTTATTCTTACCTCTATCTTTTTAGCATAGTTTCGCGTTTAATCCTTAAAACGGACACCTTGCCATTTACCAACCAACACTCTTATATATATATATATATATATATATATATATATTCTTCAATCATTACTGTCTTATACATATATAAGATATACTATATAGTATATACTTGGCTCACCAGAAAGATTCTTAGCTTTAATTTATTTCCTTTAATTTTATTTTCCATTCATAATTAATTTTAAACTTTGAATTTGTTATGCAGCTCCACTGATAATTAAACAGCTACATACTTTGTACAAGTTTGTTTGATATCCAATGTCACCCGTCTTTTATAAGTAAGTATAAATAGTTTCCCAAGCAACGGAGGGGGAAGCTTCGGTTGTAAGAAAAATTTATTATTTTAATCATACTAACTATTTCTTGCAGTCTTAATTGCAAAAATTTTTAGCATTGCAGTAAACAGATATATAATTTTATTTCTGGTGAGTTAAAAAATTTCTGAGTTAAAATATTTTGCAACTATTTTTATTATTATCCTCTTTTTGGTTAATTTTACATATAATTAAGTGAAGATTTATTTTTTAATTTTTTAAAATTTATTTCGAATAATTAAAACAAAAAAATCTTTAAAACAAACTGAAAATTTGTTCCTGTCAAATAGAAAAATTTTTGTAAATTGGGAACACGATAACTCTACAAAAAATCTATTACTTATGTCATTTTTTTTTTTTAATTAGTAATAAAATATATCAAAAAAAATTTAATTCGGTTTATGAGTCGTGCACTTTTTAATCTATATTATTAAGTGAATAAGAAAAATTTTGTCTCGTGGATAGTCGTATGATAAAATCGGGTTTTTTAGTTAAATTTAGTGACATTGCAAAGGTCTTGACTTGAATTTGTGCCTTTTCAAGGTTTCATATCATTCTCACCGATAGACAATTTATGATGATAAGTATTTAGGCTGCATTCGAAAATACTCTACCTCTATATCTATAATTAAGAAATGACCTTGTATGTTGTGAAATATTGACATTTCTAAAGATATAAACCCACCCCGAAATTACACTTATCGAGACCTTTCATTTGAGTACCCACATCAATTTTTCATATATTTTATATATTTATATATATTACATATATGTATATTAGAGAAATATATCAAAAATGCATGGGGGTACTCAAATGAAAGCTCTTGATGGGTGTAACATCAGGATGAGCTTATATCTTCAAAAATGTCAATAGTTAAGAAATGACATTGAATCTTGTCATATTCTGATATTTTTAAAGATATAAGCTCACTCTCACATTACACTCATCGAGACCTTTCATTTGAGTATCCACATCAATTTTTCATATATTTTATTTATTTACTAGCGAACCCAGCCCGCTTCGCCGGGCTAAAGCTTAGTTTATTAAACAAAGTACATATATATTTCAATACATTGCAATTAATTAATTCTATTATCGCAATATGTCAACCATCATTCATCTTCGAGTTCATTTTCTTCAAGCTTTCTCTCTAGCGGGTGAAAATTGTTAACCAAACTCATAAACATATCAGTTAGTGTAACATCCACTTTGTGATGTATACAAAAAAATATCGGGTTCATCTCAACATCGGCGATCAAAGTACGACGCAAGGCTTGAGCATATGCTCAATACAATACTGTAAATGTGGATAACCTGAAAATCGTATCAATTAAGAAAAAGAAGAGGTAATCATTTTTAAATTGTTGTTTCGGATCGCAAACTTGTATTTTCTATAGTTATAATTATGACTTTATATGTAATATATCGAACTCACTTATATTCTACCTGATGTTCATAAAATTTTAGAATTAACAGCTCAGAATACTCCTTTAACATCATCAAGTAGTTTACATTATTTTTCTCGACGGTAAACATAAAATAATCTGTGTTCCCGGATGTTTTTAAGCCAATTATATTTGAAATGACTCCAGCAAATCTTGTTCAGGTATAAAAAAAATTATGTTTAGTTTTGGAAGACAAATATTAAATATTGATGTTAAATAACAAATGATATATTTGAAGTTATATTAGCTGATTTGCTTTTTAAATAAATTTTATTTTTTTGTTTACTAATGAAGATTAGTTATTTCTCTTATTTTCTTATTTAATATAAGTTGTAAAATAACTCACTGAATTTAATGAGAAAACATTTCATTGCCTTCATAGCCGCATATAAAATTTTAAATCAGTTGATCGCTATAGAACTTAATGCATTGAAGCGCTATCTGATGGTAATATTTAATGACATGGACATAATATTTACTTTTTCCGTGGGAAAATACATGGTCATACCAATTTTTACGACAATCGGTTGAACGGGGCGGAAGTCGATACTTGATAGCGACGCCTGGTGGTGAGTTACATTAATGGGCATAGCATATAAACCTTCTCCGTGAAAAAAATACATAAACATACCAATTTTCATAATGATCGGTCAAATAGTTTCCGAGTTTATCGATGTCATATATACAAACATCCCCTTTTATATATATATATATATATATATATATATATATATATATATATATATATATATATTACATATATGTATATATGAGAAATATATCAAAATTCATGTGGGTACTCAAATGAAAGCTCTTGATGAGTGTAACATCGGGATGAGCTTATATATTTAAAAACGTCAATAGTTAAGAAAGTACAGTGCAATTTAACAAAAATCATTATTTAATGATGCAAAATTTTATTTATTTATAGTTCTCAAGTCACGGCAGTCACGTAGTGACTGCAAGGTTGCTAGTTATTATTAATGTTTTATTTAAAAAATTTTTTAATCATGATTATTTATAAATCGTAATCACTGATCATATTAAAATTGAATTGAGAATCAGCCAATTTAAATGCCAAAAATCCTCCAAAACTTGGATATCCTTTATAATATAATCCTAAGCCTCCCAAAGGCATATCAGATATCAGATTTTGTGAATCAAAAAATGGAAGTACAGGTATATTTTTAAATTTATGTGAATGTATTCCTACGGTCAAATCGACATAATTTCTACCCGATTGACTTAGCTCTTCATTTTGCCAAGATAGTTCTGCTGAATTATGAAAATCTTCCAGTGGTATGTTTTCTCTATAAAAAAAAAAAAAAAAAAAAAAAAAAACAATTAAAAATAATTTTTTAAAATATTTCTTCACAAAATTAATTACCGTTCTTCATCGTAAAGAGTTTTTGGATAATACCAGTGATGATTATTAGACGGTTCTTGACTGTAAGAATTATACATTGCTGTTCCTCTCACCGCTAAACTAATGTGATTATCTTTGAGCAGTTGAAATTTTACACCTGAAAAATGTAAAATTCAAGTTCACTGACATTCGATAATTTTTTTATTTTTTCTTTAAAATTAAACCAGGTCTAGAAAGTTATTTTTTTTTTTTAAATTGCATTTATAATTTTTTAGAGCTTCTAAAGATAAAAATTTTAGAACACATTTTTTTGGTATAATTTATTAATTACAAAATTTATTATTTCAATATAAATTTACTTAAAAATAAAATTATTCTTTTTGACAATAAAATTACCTGTTAAAAGATCTCCAATTTGCAATTGAATGTCATCTAGATTGAATGATTTGATGTTGTAATCAAGAGTTACAATATCAGGAATTTCTTTGAGTGGGTAATCATCAGCAGATTTCCATTCTTTAGTTTTCGAATCAATAGTGCCGTTTTTTATTTGACTTTTTTGAATTTCTATTCTTATAACATTATCTTTGAGAGCAAACCGGATACCAGTTATAACTCTATAAAATTTATGAAAAACAGTTTCAAATAAAACGCAGTTTTTAATCTAATCATTACGAAGATAAGAATGTACTAATTAATAAAAAAACATTTTTTATTACTCATTTTTGATAGTGTTGGTGCATAGCGGTCTTAAGCTTAATTTACGGATACTAAGTTTGGGATCCGATTGTTTATCGCAAAAACAAGATGAACTGAGAGAAGGTACATTGTATAAATAAAAACATTTTGATGGCCAAGAAGAATAATTAGTGCCTAAAATTTCTTTATTTTCAGGGAAATTCAAACAATCTTTATATAATCTTGAGTTAGTATTGAAAACCTGTAATTTAAAAAATTTTTTTTTTTTTGTTATTTAACGAAATTGAAAATTTTAATTCGTTTTTATGTTAATTATTTTATTTAAAGACTTACGTCAGGACATTTCATAGTGTAAACAGTTAAACCATCGAAATTTGAGTGTACGGAGTAACGATTGCATTCAAATTCTTGGGAATTTCCATCATTCAATTCAAACTCCTCATCATTACTTTCAAAATTTCTCAAAGTATTTGAGACGTAATTTTTAACACGGATATAATTTTTACCTTCTTTCCAGTTCGGGTCACAATTTACGAATAATTGATGTTCAAATTCAAGTATACTTAGTATTTGAAGCGCCGACATTGACACGTTGTCAATTAATTCTTGATACTGTTTTAAGTATTTATGTTCCCGATTTTTGAGTTCATCTGAAAATTTTTAATTAAATATAAATAAAATAGTAGTAAAAATTTTTTAAAAAATCCGTACCTCCGTCAAGTTTCAAGCGAGCGAATGCGTGGCCGAGTATAAGCAAAGTGTATCCTTTAATGATACCAATTAAAGTTTTTTTGTATAAATTAAATATTTTTCCACTTATTGGTCCACTTCCGCAACCTTTCCCAACATTTACCTTTAAAAAATACTTGTATTTTATTTACTATATTTTATATATTATTCATTTACTTTTGATAAATTTTAAATGATATTTTTAGTATTTTAATATTTTTGATATTAATTTTTATTATGGGTGATTAAAAATAAACGAGAAAATTACTTACATTGTGTTCCAATTCTTTTAAATATAAATGAAATATACTTGCGTTTTTAGGATCTTGTAAGTTAAAGACATTATCATGCAAAAATTCCAAATTGCTTTTGAACGTAACATTATAGATCGTAGTATTCAAAAAATAGTCAATCGTCTGTTGGGCATAGCCGTCAAAATCTCCCAAGTAATTAAAAAATTTATACTCGAATAAATACTCTACAGACTTTAAAATTCCCAAAAAGTTCTTTACTTGATCGTTGAGGTAATTATCTAAAGCTAGTTCATATCCGAATTTCCCTTTCGAACTATCAGAAAGCCACTCGAACCCTTCATAAATGTAATCGAATAATTGAAGGGCAGTCTTTTTGATAGTCGAATTTTGGCGATCAAGGTAGTTTATGTCGGTTAATTCATCGAAAACAACTCCCAAATGTTTCGCAAATTTCTTTAACGTGATGCCTTCCAAAGATGAATTGATCAAATTTTGTTTGAACAATCCTTTTTTTAATAAAATGTCTCCACGATTTATCGTGCATTCTAATTTTGGTAAATTTAAATTAATAATAATGAAAATAAAATTGAGTGGAATAAAATACTTTAGATTCATTTTTTTTTCGTAATTTTTAGAATTTTGTTTTTTAAAATTTTATCAAACTCTCAATTTTACGTCTAATCATCTACTAGTTCGTAATGACGGAGAGATATTGAATATATGTCACCGATAATTTTAATTGCTTTTCACTACCAACTTGTTTTTGTCCACGGAAATTTAGTATCAGTTCTTTAGGATAATTACAAAAACAATTAATAATATATCAGAAATTTTTGTTATCAATTTTAGTTTAAGATTTTATACTAAAGAAGTTAACAAATGACGTTAAAGTAATTTGAGTTATTTTTTAAAATTATTTGAGTAAAGTATATTTATTGAAAAATTTTTCTTTGCTTATTAATTAACCGCATAAAAAATTATTTTATAAAATTAACTATAAAAAAATATTTATGTTTATAGTTTAATTGATTTAATTAAATGCTTTCAGTTTGATTGAAAATTTAATTAATAAATAACAAAAATACTAAAATATTTACTATAAAATCTTCCAACTTCCTAAATTTATATATAAAAAATATACTAAATAAATTATTTAATAACTCAACAATATTTTAGATAATTTAAAAAATTTTTTCCGTCATCGAAAAAAATATATTCTCCGAATCTCTCAGGATAACATAATTTAAAAAATATATAAAATATCGTAATGGAACTTTCTGCACTCATAGTAAAAAAATTTGACCGCCGATAACAATCCACTGTCAATAAACAGTATAATTAATTATTATTCACTAGCAACCTCGCAGTCACGATGTGAACTATAAATAGATAAGATTTTGCTTTATTGAATAATGATTTTAGTTAAATTGCACGGTATTTTCTTAACTATTGACGTTTTTAAAGATATAAGCTCATCCCGATGTTACACTCATCAAGAGCTTTTATTTGAGTACCCACACGAATTTTGATATATTTTTCATATATACATAGATGTAATATATATAAATATAGTAAATATATGAAAAATTGATGTGGGTACTCAAATGAAAGGTCTCAATGAGTGTAATGTGAGGGTGAGCTTATATCTTTAAAAATATCATTAAATGACAAGATATCTGTTAAATTGCACTGTACTTTCTTAATTATTGACGTTTTTAAAGATATAAGCTCATCCCAAAGTTCCACTCATCAAGAGATTTTATTTGAGTACCCACATGCATTTTGATATATTTTTCATATATTCATGTATATAAATATATAAAATATATGAAAATTTGATGTGGGTACTCAAATGAAAGGTCTTGATGAGTGTAACATCGGGATGAGCTTATCTTATATCTTTAAAAATATCAATAGTTCACAAGATATAAGGTCATTTCTTAATTATGTCTTTTGAGAAAAAGCAAAAAAACTGATTTTATGATAAGACTATCCTGGAAACGAAATTTTTCTTATTCTCTTCATAATGTAGATAATTCATAAACATAAATATGAATTTAATTCACTGCAAAATCAATTCATAACAATTAAAGTTTGTAAGCCCGATAAATATGCAAATAGGATTAATATAAAATTAATACCTAATGAAAGTCAATCGATTACCAAAGCTAGAGTGAGCTGTAAGATCTTTCGGCATAACTTAAGCTTCGGCTGGGTGAAATAATAGATTCATGAAAATGTAAATAGTTAAATAGAAAGTACAGTATAATTTAACATAATTAAGAAATGACCGTGTACACGAAAATAAGAAAACTTGAAAAATTAAAGTATATAATGCGACGTAGCGCTTCGTGATGATAACTGGAAAAATGACAGTTTCAGATTGTAATTATTACAGATTCTATAAGAATTATATTGTAGAATGTAATATTTACATTAAAAGCTCTGAAAATTAAAGTCAAAAATTGAATTTAGAAAAATGTTATTTCAAACTGTAATTTTTGTAGTTTTGATTATGACGGGAGCGATTTTACATTTTATACTGTAATTATTCGTGTTTTATTTTTTCCGTGTATCTTGTGAATTATTAACATTTTTAAAGATATACATTATATATATAAATATACGAAAAATATATCAAAATGCATGTGGGTACTCAAATGAAAGCTCTTGATGAGTGTAACATCGGGATGAGCTTATATTATTAAAAACGTCAATATCTAAGAAATGACATTGAATCTTGTCATCTAATGATATTTTGAAAGATATAAGCTCTCCCTCACATTACACTCATTGAGACCTTTCATTTAAGTACCCACATCTATTTTTCATATATTTTATATATTTATATATATTACATATATGTATGTATGAAAAATATTTAAAAAATGCATGTGGGTACTCAAATGAAAGCTCTTGATGAGTGAAACATCGGGATGAGCTTATATCTTTAAAAACGTCAATATTTACGAAAGTACAGTGCAATTTAACTAAAATCATTATTTAATAAAGCGAAAATTTTATTTATTTATAGTTCTCAAGTCACGGCAGCCATATAGTGACTACAAGGTTGCTAGTTTTTTTTAATTATAAAAAAATTGGTATTTAATAATTTTTATCGTGGCAATTTATAAAATTTCTGCAATAAAAAATAAAAAATTAAAAAATAAAAAATAAAAAATAAAAGGAAATAATCGAATAGCGTGTAATTAAAAGTTTAGCTTTTAATTCGCGAACGAGCAAACAAAATATAAATAAATACCGAGTTTTTAAAAAAGCTGAGTACAAGTAATTGTGATTCGAGATTTACTCTCAATGTAAATAATTAAAGCCGGATGTTTTACCTTAAAATGAAAAACATTTGAAACACAGCCAGCAAAGTAGTCCAGAGAGATTAAACAAAAAAAGTAAATAAACTACCGACATATCGGGTATCGAGCAGCGCGATCACGTCAATAGAAGCTAAAAGCGATACATGATTTTTGTAAAGTTTGTCCCGAAAAAATTAAGCGGAGACTATACTGAAATTTTTATATCCTCCGCTTTGGTTTTATTGTGAATATCTGCGGCTGAAAAAAAATTTAACGAGTGGGTGTGTGTGATGGATGCAAGAAGCATTAGAAGAAAGCGAGCAAGGGCGTTTTAAAAAGCGGAGTCGAAGTTACCGGTCAGACTGAGGGTGAGAGTAAAGGAGCTTATAGTGATGAAGAAGAGCTGAATGTAAAGCAAAAAACTGTAAAAGTACATAGACAGTATTGTTCTGCCTTTGTTTTCTGTTGCAAAGACGAGTGAAGAAAAAATATAAGCTAGTGAAAAGTCTAAGACTTCATTTCTTATTTTTTATATTTGTATTCTTTTTAAGATAATGGAAAATATTCAATTACCACAGCAATTTTAAATGATAAAGCTCATTTAAAAAATCAATTAGATTTTTTTAGTCACTTTTTATGTCAATTAATTTTTTTATTTCAAGTATAATTTTTAATTAAGTAAAAAATAGATTATCTATAATGGTGAAAATTTTAAAGCTCCACAATTAACTTTCATGTAATCTGTCCAATACTTTTTATTTCAAAACTGATACTTTAATTTTACGGTTCGCTCACATTAAATATCAACTGTTTGAACGAAATATTCTTAGGCTCGCACTTCTAAATTTATTTTTGGTGTGGTATAATAATAAAGTGATGGTATTCTGAGCTTTGAGGTCACTATTGCAATAAAAATAATTAATATTGAAATCAAAGCGAATGATGCTTGAAATATCCACAGTTTGGCAAATTTATAGGCAATATTAATACTAAAATTAGCTTAGTAAAGAGCAAAAATCTTTAACCAAGAAAATTATTTTAGAGAGTTTGGCTTGAATCAAGAAGAAAATTTTTTCTTTTTAATAGAATTAATTAAATACTAGCAACTTTACAGTCGCTAATATGTGACTGCCGTGACTTGTGAAATATAAATAAATAAAATTTTGCTGTATTAAACAATGACTTTTGTTAAATTGCACTATACTTTCTTAAATATTGACGTTTTTGAAGATATAAGCTCATCCCGATGTTACACTCATCAAGAGCTTTCATTTGAGTACCCACATGCATTTTTGATATATTTTTCATATATACATAAATGTAATATATATAAATATATAAAATATATGAAAAATTGATGTGGGTACTTAAATGAAAGGTCTCAATGAGTGTAATATGAGGGTGAACTTATATCTTTAAAAATATCATTAGATGACAAGATTCAATCAAATGTCAATGTCATTTCATAACTATTGACGTTTTTAAAGATATAAGTTCATCCCGATGTTACATTCATCAAGAGCTTTCATTTGAGCACCCACATGCATTTTGATGTATTTTTCATATATACATATATGTAATGTATATAATTATATAAAATATATGAAAAAATGATGTGAGTACTTAAATGAAAGGTCTCGATGAGTGTAACATCGGGATGAGATTATATCTTTAAAAATGACAATAGTTCTCAAGATACAAGATCCTTCTTAATTATGTTGAATTACACTGTATTTTCTTAATTATTGACATTTTTAAAGATATAAGCTCATTCCGATATTACACTCATTGAGAGCTTTTATTTGAGTATCCACATGCATTTTGATATATGTTTCATATATTTATAAATATAATATATATAAATATATGAAAAAATGATGTGGGTACTTAAATGAAAGGTCTCGATGAGTGTAACATCGGAATGAGCTTATATCTTTAAAAATGTCAATAGTTCACAAGATACAAGGTCATTTCTTAATTATGTACCTAGAGATAGAAAATTTTCGAATGCAGCGTAAATACTTATAATTATAAATTGACTATCGGTGAAAATGATATGAAACCTTGAAAAGGCACAAATTCAAGTCAAGACCTTTGCAATGACACTAAATTTTTCTTATTCTCTTAATAATATAGATGATACTGAAATGAGCGACATTTGACAATTTTTTGTATTTTATTCTATGAAAAACTTATAGTTTAAAAATTGAAAGATATTTTTTATGGATTAGAAATTTTATAAAAATGTTTATGCAATTTGTATGAAATATTTTTTTAGTACTAATTAATTTTTTATAAAAATTAAAATTATCAAAAATCTTGAATCAATATTATTATTTTTATAAAACTATTTTCAATAGCAATTCTTGAACTTATAAATTTTTCTTAATTCTTAATTCACGAATTTTTCATATTGATTAAAAACAATAAAACTAATTATCTTGTTTCAATAATTTTTCTTTTGCTAATTTATCAAGTCAATTTTTTTCCGTGCATGTCTTTTAAACACGGATGTTTAAATAAAAAAATAAAAAGTAAGAAAAGTACTTAAATTCGAAGTAATTACCTCGATAATTCATATAAAACTACCCACGTAGTTATCTTCTTAACCTCGAAAGGATCTCGAATAACGGGAAGATAAGTCAAGCCGTGGCATGTATTCAAGCTCATAGAATTTAATAACGAAGAAGCTCGCGGAAAAGGATCCAGTGGGGGAGGATCACTCGCGAATGTCCCCCTTTTATCAAGGACATATATCTCACATCTAATACATGAATGTAATCTTGGACTAACTCATACGTTAAGAAGACGAAGGACGAATTCCTGGTTCGTAACAAACGTTCTCCCGACGCCGTCATCTCATAATAATTTTCTTACTGCTATGCCGGTGTACGGTTTAGTTACTCTCGGAGCTGCCTCACCCTCGTACTCGAGAGCTTTAACGTCATTGCACCCGTGTGTCTCGTCCTTATCCTCGGCATCCTCTTTACCAGAACTCAAGCCTCTTTCCTCCCCCAAAACTTATACTTATCCTCGTACCCCTTCTTCTTCTTCTTCTGCTTCCGGAGGCTGGTAACAAGTACGACAGCGACATAATTCTAATTTTATTACCGCATCCAGCCGCGCGGTTCCTTCGGTTCGTTTCGGTTGAGACTCCAAATTTATGGGCTATTTTTCTTATTAATTTTCATAAGTTCGGCATGTGAAACTTTAAACCGTATGGCGTTTTCACAACAAACAAGCGTATGTTATCGTCGTCTGGATAACTTAAGTTATGTTACTGCGAAACGACGAACCGAAATCGAGGACGACATTCCTCTAACATCATCTAATCTATCTCGTGCTTTGCTCTTTGAAAAGACCCTTTTAAACGGAAATTCATCAGCATCATTTTACATCGGTTATTTGATATGTACCAACTCAAGCATCCGGGAAAACTTTTTTAATGTTACCGCTACTTTTTACGTCCTAACATTCTTTTCCGACAGGTATTGTACTAGTGTGACATCAAAATTGCAACTTTAGATTAAAATACCGAAGACTCTGTTTGCTTTTATAGCTCCTTTATGCCTTTTTTTTATTAATAAGATAAGATATTAATAAACTTTTAAAGGAGAATTTTTTTGCTGAGGAGAGAAGAGTAGGGAGAAAAATTCAGAAAATTTTTACACTCTTTTAGTAGGAAGTCGCTAATTAGGTTCTTTAATTTTACAGTGGAAACAATTTATTTCTCATTTTTTTTTTTTATTATTACTATTTATTTAATTAAGTGGAAAAAAAAATTTTGTCTTTAGTGTTTTTATAGGATAAAATAGGTTTTTTTTAGTTTGATTTGGTATTTTCAAAGATATCTAGACGTAAATTTTTGCTTTTTCATAATTTTACATATTTTTTAGTGATAGTAAATTTTTTATCAGGTTTTCTGGAGGAGTTTTGAATATTTTGTTGGTTCTCTAAGTTTTATTCGTCACATTTCCCACTTAATAATTGATAATTCATATTATTAACTAATAATTTAGAGTTTAAAAAATCTACAATTTTCTTTTGAATTATATATTTTATATATATAGTTTGAAATTGATTTTCTTTGAGAAAAAAATGACTATTATATAATTCCTATTGAATTTTTATTAAAAATTTTTTTATTAATTTAATTTAATTAAATTTACCAATTAAGTTTTCATTTAAATTAATAAAATGATATTAATTTTATAAAATTGTTCTTTTTAGTACCTGAAGCTTAAATATCAGCGAAAAGTTGTACAAAAATTATAAATAAAAATTAATCATAATTTTTATGCAATAAATTGTGAAAATTATTCTATTCATTAATATTTTTTTTTATTTATAAATTGTAAAATTTTTAGTTAATAAAAAAATTGATTTTTTTTTATCAAAAAAAATTTTTAACAATATTTTACTTTGAATTTTTATTCGATTAAAATTTATGGACTATCGATAGTAAATAAATGAATATTATCACCCAATTGTCCCAAGACTGTCTCCTCCATCAATCACGACCAAACCCGGCAGGTCTTATTTGCAAAAAAAAGCCTGAAGATTTTTCGGAAAGAAAAAAAACGAAACCCTCGTTTGTAGGATTCGCTTTCATTCGACAGCATGACATTTGTAAAAGGAAAATAACAACGGTGAAATCAACCTATAAGAACACCATTCTCGGTATATTTATCTCCAATCGGTATATATATCCTAAATAAAAGGTATTTGATAAATAGTCCGCGTTTAAGAGAGAGGAAAATAAAATGGAAAAAATAAGCGATTAAAGATTGTGGTAACAAATATAAAAAGACTCTTGTATCACACAATAAAAGCATATATGCTATACCAGGATGAATATGCGTGTGTGTGTATGTGTATCTCTGACGAGGATAAATTGTACACCGCGAGCTTTGCCAATATGTTCTGCTTTTCGATTTTCGATTGACCATCCAAACGTTGGTGCCTGCCATCAGACACCAGCAATACTATCTGTATTTTATTTGTTGACGTACGCTGGTTAAACTCCGAGTTTTCCATATGTATGGGATAGTCATTAATCGTCTCGTTATTTCAGACTTTGGGTGCATCGTGAATTTCGTGTAAAAGCTCGGCTTATAAATGACTGAAATTAATATTGAACATGACAGAGTTTAGCTCTCAGAATAAGTACTAGCTCAAATAGTTTATCCGCTAGAGAAATCAGTGGAGGTACTGCTACTATTTCAGGACTGATACTTTCGGATTATCAGCGAAATATAAGATGGTAATAACAGTAGTTGTCAATTGTATTCATTTAAACATTATTTATTTATTTAAAAATATTTTGATGCCAAGGCATTGGCCGAATGGCAAACATATACAATGGTGGTTTATTGAAAGTACACGTAAGAGGTTTAATATTTAATTTACACGGAGAAAAAAATTTTGCTATAGGAACTCTATGGTAGTTAGTTAGTTGTAAAAAGTTCCAGTAGGTTAACGTATTCTTATAGTAACAATACCGTTTGGCTCCTGCAACTCTACATCGTTGAGCTCTGAGAGCTAAACGTTATTTACCTCTAACAACTCTACAGGATCGTTCTGAGACTATAACAAATTTTTGGAAGTCTGCTTAATAATTTTTTTTTTTTACGATTTAGCATTGATAATAGTCTAGGTTTAACTAAGTAAGTTAAACCTAGACTGATTAAAAAATCAACTTGATTCAAAAGAAGAAATTTTGAAGCAAGGAAATAATTTTGAAGAGTTTGATCATCTTGAATCGAGCGGAAAAATTCTTAAAATAAGAAATTTTTCTTGGATTAACAGCCGAGACCAGTGATTGCAGTTTCAATCGGCTTAGCGAAACGAATGTAAATTTTGAAAAAACGTTTTTAGAGATAATAGATAATTTAATAAACTATTTTACCACAAAGCGTTTTTTTAAAAAATTTCATTCGTTTCGTGAAACGAATCGAAACTGCAATTGCTCTGCTGTTGGGAGTGCGACAGAGATAGTTCCGTTGAACTCCGTGAGAGCAAAGCGAGAAAAAGATGGTCTCGCCTGTTAACTTAATTTTACTTTGTGAAACAATTTTTCTTCTTGGTTTAAGACAATAAAATTTTTTAAAATAATATTCTTGGCTCGAGATTTCTTCTCTTGAATAAAGTTAATTGTTTTTACCAGTACAGAAGCTTTATTACCTTACCACACCTCAAATGTTTTATTTTGATTTTGTTTGTATTAAAAATGACAATTTTTCGTTAATATTTTATATAAAATTTCTTTAAATATTTACATCAAAATATTAATAAAATCTACGTTAATTTTACAAGCAGTTAAAAAAATAATTTTAAAATAAAATAAAAATGAACCACTCAATAATCTGCATGTTTATTTAAAATTATTTATAAAATATTCAAATAAATGATTTAACCCGTTAAAAATGTTTGCTTAGGCCTGAATAAAAACCCCAGAGTTTGAACTTTAAATAACAGATTAGTTTGTGAAGAATGACGGTGCATATAATGATTATTCAAATGATTTAAAGTGGCTTGACGAGAGCTCGGCAAGGCGAGGCAAGAGAATAGAAGTAAAGTAACGGCATTCGTGAGTACTGGTCCTATATATATTATATATACAGTGACAATAAAGATTTGACAAGTAGGTGGTGCAGACCTAGTGATCCTCGCCATTAGGGAAAGCCTTCTTTATCTCTAAATCTCCTTTATCTTCAAAACTGCCGTACAATTGTTTTTTCATCTTCTCTATCAGCATCAGAGCTTGTCTATAAAATGTGTGCTTACAAGAATGCTAAAACTATGAGTGAACTGAAAGACAAACAGGTTGAATTTAACTGGCGGTCTGATGTTTGCGGTAAGCTTTTACAAAAAAAAAAATAAAATAAAAAAACTAGGTATTTTATTTTCTCTCAACTAAACGCTCCTGTTCAACTCAGCGGCACGTGCGTTTTCCAAATTCCTCTTTAATATTTCTCCGGTCTGACGCTGTCTATTTACCCTTGATCCACCTCCAAAGTAATTTACTTACGCCCCGATGAAAACAATTACCGTCTAATGGAACATCATAATTCCTGTGGCTTTTTATAAATATGTTAATTCACTTATCCGACGATGCTTTTTATATTAATCCTTTAATGGACACCCTCGGTTTATTTACTTTTTATTTTTATTCAAATTCAGGCTTAAAGTAGATAAATTAATTCCTCTGTTTTATTATTTAAATATTAAATACTGGATGTCGATTAAACTCCGGCTTAAGTTCAAATTTATTTATGTTTTTTAGTTAAATAATTTTATTTTAACTCTTTATAAGCATCTTTATTCATAATTACGCTCTTAAGGTCTTTTGTAAGCATTGAAATATTTTAATAGCTAAAATAAATTTTCATGTTTCAATAAATAAAATATTATCAAATAAAAAAATTTTTCTTTAAAATAAAAAATATTTAAACCCTCAAATTTTGATTTTTATTTAAAATTCAATACACTGTAAAAAATCCGGAGTGAATCGGGAGTGAATTTCACTCTCATTTCACTCCCATCACTCGGAGTTCCGGAGTGAAGTAATTAATCACTCCTCGTAGGGAGTGAATCCGGAGTTTTTATTTGCGAAGTGATTTTAGAGTGATTTCGGAGTGATTTCGAATTTCACTCCGAAAAACATCCGCGTTCGGAGTTTTTAAAATAAATAAAATAAGGATGAATGTTCGTTCTACAAAAAAAATTTCAAAATTAATTTACTATGAGAGTCATTCCACATCAAATCGACCAATAGATTGGTCACCAATATAAATGAATAACCAATAATAAACAAATACAATTAATGTTTTTTTTCTCATCATTAAGCCACTAAATGAAATTTCAACTGTTCAAAATATCAAAATTACGCGATTTGCCAAACTCAATGAGGATAAAAAAAAAAAAAAAAAAAAAATTTAAGAAAAAATTTTTTTTTTAACAAATTTCAAAAATTCATATTTTTGAAAAAACAAAAAACACAGTTCCAAAAATTTCAGGATCTTTTAAGTTTGGTACAAGGTAGTACACAAAAAAATTTCAGCCAAAAATTTATTGTCGACGGTCAATTTTGACAATTTTCAAAAATTCACAAATTGGAGATTTTTTAAAAATTTTTTTCGGAAATTTTTTTTTTTAATAGCCCCAAGTATTCCCTTTGAAACTTACTCAATACGATTTTTTTAATTGCAATAGTTTTCGAGATTTTTAAAACATAAGTTTAAAAAATATGGAAAATAGTGAAATTTTGGATTTTACATAACTTATGAAAAAATTTTTTTCCTTTGGCAGAACTTAGTTTTAAGATAAAAGAAAACTTCTGACCAAAATTTGTCCAAATCTAAAGGGGTCAGTCCAACTATTGGTCGATTTGACGTGGAATGACCCAAATAAAAACATTATAATAATAATTAAAATGAAATATGATTAAAAATAATAAATTAAATTTTTAATAATTAAATATAAAAAGGGTTTATAAAAATATTTTCTTTACAAAAATTTATTTATTTCTAAATTCATTTATTTTGGGAGTGAATGCGGAGTGAATTTTATTATTAATAAAAATTAACTCCTTCTCAGAGTAAATCAATTAAAAATCATTCACTCTTCATTCACTCCGCGTTCACTCCGCAAATTTTTTACAGTGTATTTTCTTATTTTTTAGTTAAAAAAATTCTTTTTTTTCTTGGCATAGAATATTAATTCTTAATTATTAAATTCAAAGAATATATGAATTAACAATTGCAGTTCGAGAAATTTTAATTAATTAAAGAGAATGGAAATTTTTGGTCGGAGATAAGGATCCGGAAATTTAGACTTAATTAGGGTAGCCCAGTTGACTTTCTGGATCTCTCTCAGACTCATACTCAGCTCTACTCTCTGTAATACCATACCAGTCCATCGTTTCATTATTGGAGAAAATTACGAGCGTCGCGTTCTCAAACTAGACTCAGCTCATTTCCGCATGCAGAGCCGGCAGGAGTTACCAACTGCAAAATCAGGAGCTTTTCAGAAGCTCCAACAAAACTTTTCAATGTCCTTCTTTAAAGTAGAAGCTAGACTTTTAAATGTTTTCATTGTTTTTCTTAGTTACACAAACCGCATTACGCTCTGTGTTCAGCATTTATATAATTCTTCTTCGTTTAATTTTTTTTTCTAAACTTTTGTGATTCCTTTTTTTATTTTTTATTCGTTTCCAAACGATTTAACCCTCGTTTTAGTTTATCAGTATCCAGTAACTTGGTTTATTCCGCCGAAAGCTCACGATACAGTGAATCGAGGGACGTAAATATCTGAACGACACAACTGACAGACTACTTACCAAACTTCCGTTGTACGACAGGAGACCATTAGTCTCTAATAAAAAAGACTTATATGACATTTAATGCTATTGAGAAGTTGAGAATCAAATACAAAGCTCGCTTGATTTTTTTTTTTAAATCACCTTCGCGGTTTTTGAAATACCGTAAATTTTCGGTATTAATGCGTTTACCATAAATTAACCGTTATAATTCTGAAATAATATGGTATTTCTGTGGTTATTTTGGCCAGTTTTTTTACTATAGTTATACAGCATTTCTACCGTACTTTTGCTGCAAAGTTCAGAAATAATACGATAAAATTACCGTAAAACTCTAGAACTTTTACCGTAAAAAATTTATGTATTAACTATAATATTACTATAATTTTACAATAATAAAATGGTATTTCTACGGTAAAAATACCAAAGATATACTGCAATTTTACCGCGTTTGTACTGATATAATTAAAGATATAATGCTTTCTGCCGTAAGATGGACGATTGTGTTTATTACTCGGTGAGTCTTATTAGGTGACTGAGTAAATAGATACGGATAGTGTCTCTGATAGCTCAACTGGTAGAGCCTTCGGCGCGTAACTAGATGATCCGGGTTCGAATCCCGGTCTGGACTATAAACAATGATAATAATAATAAATCAGAGAAATTAATTTATCAACCTCTTAAAAATTATTCATGATAATTTATAATATTATAAAGAAAAATTTTAAGCTATTGAAAAATAGTAGTAAAGCAGCATACTTTTGGTATTTTGCCGGTAATAGAAAGTAGGGATGTTCTTTTCCGGTTTTTTGCTGCAATAGTGCCGCAGATATACAGTAAATATGCGGTACATTTAGGATTTAAATGATGTTAATTTTTCAATACCGTAATTTTTCTATTGTATTGCTGTAAATATTCTGAATTTATTTCGTAGTTTTTTCGTAATAATTCGACAAAAAAACTGGCTAAAATAACTGAAGTATTACGGTAAAAATACAGCATTAAAAATACCGAATCTTTACGGTATTTCCGAAACCGTGAGGGCAATGTCAGATAAACTCCTCAGAAAAGTTAAGAGAGAACACCATTGTGACGCTTCAAAAAAAAGTGATTTTCGGGAATTTTTTTTGACAGGAAAAATAAAGGAATTCGGGAATTGGATTTTTTTATTTTATTAATAGTACATTAAAGATTATTACCCTAAATTTTTATTAAAAAATATTTAATTATTACAAAGTTATTAACAATCTCGTAGAGCACTAGAAAAAATTTCCCCCTTCATGGTCGCATCGGTAACTCAAATATGGATCATCTGAAAATAAAAATCTAAATTGCTTTTTAATCAGTAAAGATGTAGTTATCGTTGCAGTTATCATTATTTTTATTGTTTTTTTTTAACCCGGCTAAAAAAATCTTTAAAATCAAAATTTTTTTAATTCCATACACTGAGAGACAATTTTATTTAATAGTAATGAAATTTTATTTCTATTTAATAAAACGTTTATTTGGCAAATCCCAAATAAAAATTTATTAAATATTAATAAAATTTCCTTAAATACTGATAAAAATTTTCTTAAATACTAATATATGTTTTATTAAATACTAATAAATTTTTCTTAGTATGTAAAAGACGATGTCTGTCATAAAGACAACATAAAGATTGAAAGTAAACAAATAGGTTAGGTTAGGAAGTCTCGTTGAAAAATCTTAATATTATTTATCAAAAGATATTACTGTGAAAATATATTTGACTAAATTATAATTAATACAAATTTATGTTATGTTATAAAACATGAATTATGTATTGTAATTAAGTACATTTAACTTTTATATGTTTATATATCTTAATAAATTAAATTGATCAATATTAATTTTTTTTTTTGAGATTATTTGCTCACTGTCAACCTTTTGGAACAAGAACAAACTACGCGAATTAATGACAGGTAACGAAAGCGACGCTCGTGGTTATTTTAATAAACACATATTAGTATTTAAGAAAATTTTATTAAATACTAATAAAATTTTATTTATATGAAATATAACTTTATTAATATTCACTGAGTTTTTTTTTCAAGTCCTAATAAATTTTTTTATTACTATTAAATAAAATTGTCTCTCAGTGTACGTGCAACGATAAATATATCCTTAATAATTAAAAAGCAATTTAGATTTTTATTTTCAGATGATCCGTTTTTGAGTTATCGATGCAACCATAGAGGAAATTTTTTTAATGCTTCCCAGAAGTATTCCTTCTTAAAAGACTGATTCTTATTCTATAAATTAATATCTTAGAACTTAACTCTCTTAAAAGGAGACGAATCAGCGATCATTCGCCCCCTGTTGGAGATTCTCAACATTAAATTAAGGTAAAAAACTATAAATGAACAAATCACAAAATTTATTTACGGTCAGTATGATCATCGTCAGCTTACGAGTCTTCTAAGACTTTTGACACCCTTAATTAAATTCAATTTATTCATAACATACGTCCACGGAAAATTTTAATTAAAAAATTGATAAATAGCCGCCTGCCTGCGTAACATTTCGCGGACATTGAGACACCGATTGCGGATGAAATGCTAAATAAATAAAATATATCACAAAAAAAAAAAGTTTAAAATAGATTTGACAATTAGTGCAGAAGCTGTCGAGTATTTACGTATGCATTGGGTTTGAGCGTACACGGAAAATTCTCGTTACTCTGAGAGACGGTGAAGAGATCGGAGGGTTTCCGGGTGGCGCTGGTGAGTTATGAATTAACTGTCACGAGGTCTTTGATTTGTGGTTGCACTCGTTTGCTTATTCAGTCTCTCCTCTATTCGTGATCGCTTGGATCTCTCGGTTAAAATCCCACCGAGGACCTTTCTCCTTTATAACCTTTTTTGCGCTCCCTTTTTCATTCCCGATAAGAGCAAAACGAAAATCACTCCAAAATCAGACACGTTTTACCTTTGCTTTTAAGTCTGCTTTAGCTCCAAGCTTTTTACTTTTTTTCATGTTCATGTTCCTGGTCCTTTTTCCTTCACTTACCCCGTCCTTTCATCTTTTTTTTACTTCACCGCTACAGTTAGTATTTTTATTTTCAATGAAACGCTCGATTTGCCTACCTTTCATTGATTGACTGCGCTTGCTTTCTCGAAATTTTAAAGAAACTAATAATTACACGATTAATTCTTTTGATATTTTAATTGTTGTTTTTATTTTTTAATTAATTTCCGCTCATATACGCTCGATAAATATTTAGGGAAATTTTATTTGAGGTGTGGTAAGGTAATAAAGCTTCTGTATTGATAAAAAAAATTAACTTTATTCAAGAGAAGAAATCTTGAGCCAAGAATATTATTTTAAAGAATTTTATTGTCTTAAACCAAAAAAAAAAAATCTGTTTAGAAAAGTAAAATTAAGTTAATCCAAGAAAAATTTCTTAGTTTAAGAATTTTCCGCTCGACTCAAGATGATCAAACTCTTTAAAATTATTTCCTTGCTTCAAAATTTCTTCTTTTGAATCAACGTAATTTTTTAATCAGTCTAGGTTTAACATACTTAGTTAAGGGGTTAGGGGTAGTCAGAGACGCGAAAAAATGAGAATTTTTCTGTAATTTTTTTTTGCCATTAAATCATTTTATTTTACGAAAGTAATAATATGGCATCATTACACAATGTTTTGACTTGAAGTCATGAAAATTTGAAAAAAAAAAATTTATAATTTTCAAAGTTATAGCTGTTTGTGTTGACCCAGTAAAAAAATCAAGGTCCTTGCGGTGATCATCATAAGTCCTCGAAGATTCATCTAAAAACAATCGGACAAAAAAAAATTGGTTCCATAAATAGATAATCTTGTGCCTGATCGAAAGTTTTTTTTTTTTTTCACAAATTTCGATTTTTCATGAACAATTAACTGTTGACTTTTTTTCGAAAATTTAGAAAAAAATTTCCTGAGGCCGCCATTTTGTTAATTTTTAAAAAAAGAAAAAAGCTTCGATCAGGCACAAGATTATCTATTTATGAAATTAATTTTTCTTGTCCGATTGATTTTAGATGAATCTTCGAGGACTTATGATGATCACCGCAAGGACCTTTTTTTTGCTGGGTCAACACAAACAGCTATAACTTTGGAAATTATAAATTTTTTTTTCTTCAAATTTTCGTGACTTCAAGTCAAAACATTGTGTAATGATGCCATATTATTACTTTTGTAAAATAAAATTATTTAATGGCAAAAAAAAAATGACCGAAAAATTCTAATTTTTTCGCGTCTCTGACTACCCCTAACCCCTTAAATAATCAAACTATCCTTAATGTTGGTATATTTTTTTAGATGAATAATCAAGTTAATTTCAAAATAGTTGATCTTAAATACTAAAAATTTTCAAACTATTTTATTATGTTAAAGTAGGCTAAAATTGTCCGACTAGTAAAATCAGCCCTGTTATACTTTTTTAAAATATTCAATTTTATTTTTTTTATGGTAAAAGTTACCATTTTTATTTAGATTAAAAAAAAAAAGTACTTGAATAATTATTAACATAATAATCTGTTGATTAAATTGGATTTTTTACATTTTATCATAAATCTTATCCCCCGCGGATATCTTAATGACATATTTATTGACAATTGTTCATGAAATTATTTATGGCTCAAATCGGATTAAAAATCAAGTAGTCTAAATAATTGTTACACATAAAAAAAATAGTTAATAACACAATTAATAATTAAAATCCGCCGTGCGTAAAAGTTTGTCTATCAGCAAGTTCTCGAGTGTAGAGTATAAAGTATAAAATACAGCATCCTGCATCGTCAGAAGCATCAATTCTTCTCGACATGCTTCAAGTATAATTAATTAGCTTAATTATATTGCCAAGTTTAGTAGCTCTTGCATCTGCTCTCCGTTAAAATATATTAAATTTATTCTTATAACCAGTTTATCATTGGTTATTATTATTTTATTTATTGCAATATCGATACCTCTTTTTTTAGATTAATTATTTGATACATAATTGAAATAAACGGAGTTTTTTCTCATTGAGCTATTGTGTTCAAATTAATTGAAGGTAACGTTGGTATAAAACAATGAACAGTTATTTTGTAGGATGAATTGAGGTTGAACTTTTTTAAGCGGATTTTAAAATTACCGAGGAATTATACCGGCAGTTTGTGGATGTTATTATTTTAAACAATAGAACCAAACACTACATGCTCGTTAGTCGGTAGTATATTCAGCATTGTAAAAAATTATTCTCATACATCACTGAAAAGAAGAATAATAGTGAATTGGAAAAAAAAATTATAATAATAAAACATTTTGTTGAAATAATGAACTGAGCTGTGCGTGAAATTTTGGTATAATAATATTAATTTCTGTTTTTTTCAATGTAATTTTTTTGTTTTTATATAATTATTACAATTTTGTCTTCGGGCATTGGATCGATATTCTTAATTACACTTGAAAGAACAGTAAATGATCAGGAATCACGCGCGTACTAAAAAATTATCTTTTCAAGAATCATTACACGTTCCCACGTGAATAATTAGAATTGACTGCAATCAGCCAACTACTAAATAAGAATTTTGTAGCGCTACAACTGCGCAGTCGTAAATTATTTTTTAATTAGAATTGTTTATTATTATAAAAAAAAAAATAATGATAATCTTATAAATTTTTATGCATAATTAATTCAAATAATTATTTTTGAAAAAATATCAATATTTGTCTTAACAATACAGTAAATATTTTATTGTATTGTTAAGTATATATTGCAGTCAATGCATTTGTCAATGTAAGTCAATATATTTGCTTAAATATAAGGAATAATTCAAGAGAAAAATTATCGTGCCAAGAAGAATATCTTTCTCTAAATAGTTGATTGGTCGGATGTTTCGTCATTTCCGTAACCTTTTTATTCGGTTTGTCATTGGTCCGTTTTCGTTAAGGCGGATGTTGTGGATAAAAATGGTCGGTTTGGCGGTTTTTTAAAGTTTAGTTTTTTTTTTTCCTTATCATTTAGTTCATTTTATTATGTTATTATATTAAACATTATTGTTCAATGAATTGGTTTCTCGATTTATGATTAAATACAATTTTTAATAATGTTGAAAAATAAACTTTTCCTTATTATAATGATAATGAAACATTAACTGTTTCACATATTGGATATTTGTTATTTATTTTTAGGTAAATCATTTACATACATTTATTATACACGTGAACTTATTTGGCGATTGATTGTTTGTCATCTCGAATCTAAGTGGCGCATTACTTTATATTTATGATACGGAATCAGTTTATTTATTTGTTCGAGGTTTGTTATTAAATTGTAAAACTTAACCAGCGTTATCATATCATTATTGATTATTATTTATATCCTTATAAAATTATATTTTTAATAAAAAAATAAGGCAATTGTGTGCATTAAAAAATATAATTCAAGCTAATAAAAATTTATCGTGAATATTTGGTTATATAAGTAATGAGGTTATAATTGAGGATGGTTTTACTTGTATCACTGTAGAGTGTTTTACAAGGGAAGGTGGGGAATTATTGTCTCTCCACTTTTTTCTCCGCAATATAATCTCTCAACCCCGTCATTATAACTCTCAACCACTTTTTCGTCCCCAGCCCCCTGCATGTCGGGATTTTTTCTTTCACTAGTATAGCGTTGCGCGCAAGCGCGCGTGTGAATGTTGGTATGGAATTATCTATATTTTCATGCTTATGATATATTTGACCAATCACGTTACGAATAGTTTGCTTACATGATATATTTTCATATTTTTCATCTAAATTATAAGAATGGATGCTCGACACATGTGCTGCGACTGTGGCCGACTTACGCGCTAATAATCAGTACCTGCATTTGCATTACGGTCTTAAATAGTATGGAGGTACTTCTATAATGACATTTTACCTCCATAACTATACGGGAAAACCACAGAAAACCCGACCGGTACAGAGGCTGGCAATGAAACGCACATATTCTTAGTTTATAATCATTGAAAAATATTGGTGCGCGCCGGAATCGAACCCTGGTCCCACTCTTTCGAAATGCAGGTACCGAGCCGATTAGGCTATTGCCAACCTTTGGTTATATAAGTATTATTTGTCTATAAATTATTTATTTATTTTTTTGTATGATAAAAATTATTTCTTTCATTTTCTAATAAATAAATTTTACGTAAAAAAAAAATTTTTCTCGATTTATTTGTCATTAGAAGTACGAATACCGTAAAATTTATTTTGATGAAAAAAAAGTGATATAATTGAATATTTATTTAAAAATTGATCATGTATTTATTCCTTTTTTAGCCAACCAATTGGGATTTGGAGAGAAAATTTAAAGAGACAATTAATTTCAATGAGATAATTATAATAATAAGAGAAATGATTTTATAATCAGAGTACATAAGAGCACATAAGAATAAGAGTACCTAAGAGCACACATAAGAGAGATTATATTTTTTATTGTTTTGATTTCTAAAAGTATTTCAAAAGTTATTTTGGTGTAATTTAATGTGTGTCATATTATTAATTGTAGATTGATTTTATTTATTGTTTGATCTCAAAAATTTATTTTTCCTTATTAATTCTGTACTATTGGTATTAGTAATCAATAAATCTTTGAAGTTAGCTTAATTTCTGGACTTTTTTTATTTGATAATATTTTCTCTCACTCCTTTTTTATTTAATAACATTTAATTTTTGTATTAAAAAATAAGTAATATTCGGCTGTTATTAAAAGTACAAAATTTGTAATTAGAATTAAGAAACAATTATTGCTATATTAAAAATGATTATATAAGAAAGTGTACGTTGAAAAGAAAAATATGTAGATAAAAGCAAATTTTTTACAAGATGCTTGAATTTCATTATCAATAAAATTCTTAAATTTAGAACTAAAGAACAAGTTAAATTATCTTAATAATCATAAAATTATTGTGTTAAAATAAATAATATTATGAGACACGTAAAGTCAATGTATACGTGATAAAAGTTTAAATAACTAATTTTATATTAAATCATTGATAAATTAATTTTTTTTATGATATTAAGATTGATATATAATTCAGAAACATAACTGAACCACTAAATAACGAAAATGATGCATCAACAGGAATCAACTATTAACGAGTTTAATTTTTAATTACTATACGAGACCAGACATTAACCCTTCATTTTTCACAATTCGAGCTTGACGATAAAGCGTTGCGCTAATACAACATAACATATTATTAAAACGTTGCATTAACGCGAGTGAGAAATTATAAATAACCGTAAGTGACAAAAAGTAAAATGCTGTGTGAATTTATCTTTATCTTTTTTAAATATTTATTATAATAATTTTTATCATGTATTCCGGCGCCCAACGTTTAACGAAGTTTTACTTATTTTTTCCTGGTTAATTATGTATTTTTACATAAATATAACTTACTTTATCACAACTTATCTGTATATTACTATATTGTTTTTTCAATAGAATACGAGAGTTTGCTTAACCGTCCATTTATTAGGGTATTTGCCCTAATTTTTTTTTTTAGTGTATGACAAAGTTCTATACAAAGGTAGGATTTAGTACACGTAAATATACAAATTATAGGATGAAAATTATAACAAAATTATATAGATAAAACATTTTATTACAAAATTAAAAATGCTAAAACTGAAAAATTTGGTTTAAAATAATCAAATTCTTCAAAATGTTATTTTAGGTTCAATAATTTTTTTCTGGAATAATATTAATTTTTTATTAGTATTTACAAATCGGAATTATTTGATACTAATCTATTTTTTTTGTTTTAGATGTATTACCGTTGACATGAGTCTAACCTTGTGCTGGTATTTTTCTCTTTTATAGATAAGCCATAAAGCATTAATGTGAAATTAAGTGATGTATTATTATAAGTATAAGGCATTGCTATGTCCACTTACGTACTTCAAAGAATTGTGTTATTATGATTTTGTTATTATCACGATTATTATTGTTTATTACTATTAGTATATTTACGTCTATTTTTCTTTATTCTTTTGTTAAGAAGGCGTATAGTGGAATAAATCTTTTTGGTATTATAAACTAAGTGACTTTGGTTTGTATACTAGTATATTATTAACAATGAAACTATGAGGATGATCATTACTACTGTTGCTATGATTTGGTACTGTTAGAATAAGTCTTGGTATTATAATTACAACTGTAATTTTAGTAAAATTTATATATGAATTGATTATAATTGTCATCTTGTACTAATTATTGTAATTAGTGACCCTGTTAATGGCTGTAAGTTGTTGGGTCTAAATAAAGGAAATAAATAAATAAATAAATTAGTGTAAAATATGTTAAAATAGCTATTCAATTTATTATTATAAATAAAATAATTTGTTATTACAAAAAATCTTAATAAATAATTAATAAAAGAAAAAAAACTCAACAAAATATCACAATTAAAACTATAAAAATTTTTTTTATTAATGAAAATGGCTAATTAAATAGAAGAGCTGCAATAGCAAGCACTTGAACAAAATTCAGATACAAAAGACAAGCATAAAAACGAGGGAGGGTTGTAAAGAAGACGTATAAGTGGCGGAGTACACTCGTGAAGTATGGAGAGAGAAGTAACGAGGGTTCTAAATTCCTGAAACGACCGGATGCAATTTAATGCACCGTCGCCGTGTTATCATCTCCCCACTGATGCAATATCTTTGGAGTCTCTCCGGCGTGTCTAGTTAGTGTGGAACGAGCTGTTGATAAATCCCTCTTTCCCTGCATGGCATTTATACAAACACTGTACTCCACTTCTACAGTACACTATCTAACCATTCTGTCTCACTTTGTTTAGCAGTCTTAGACAACGCTGATCCTCTCTAACACAAGAGCTCAAGACCCTTTTCCCTCAGTGCTGTCACTTCTCTACATTCTACACTCCACACTCTAGCCCGCGGTCCCTTCTAACTCAACTATGTGGATGCCATTTCTCTACTACCAAATTACATCCCCAAATAGTAATTTTGTCCGGAGGAACCCTGTAGCCAAACATTATTTCCCGTTTCGTGGTATAGAAACGAATTAACGTTCGTCAAGGCACAAAGCAACCACGTCATCTTTTACGATTTAATTTACTTTTAATTATTGACGTTAATACTTTTTTTTTTTCTGCTAAAACTAATTGCATTTTTTTTTTTCTAGGAAACTCATCTCATTCATGAGAAAAGATTTTATTTAGTTCGTTCTTTTTTTTTTAATTATAATTATAGATCACGAGAAATTTTATAAAAATTAAATTAGTTTCTGACAATTTTTTTAATTTTTATAAATTCCAAATGTAGAATTTTTTTTACTAATTTTTTTTTTTTATAATAATTTAATTGGTCTCAAAATCTAAAAAAATTTTGTTGAAAAGAAAGAATAAATTTTTGTTGGTGATAAAATTTATCTTCTCAATTTTTTTTACTCTTAAGATAATTGAAGTTAAAAAAGAATTGATAAAAGTCACAAAAAATTATTTTTGAATATAAAAAATCCTAAAATTTAAATTTTGTAAAAAATATTGGATTAAATTTTAAACATTTCTATTATCTTAATTTTTTTCATAATAAAAAAAATTCTTTAATCAATTCAAAAATCGGGGTGGGACTTATAACTTTCCAATTTTTCTAAAATTATCGTTTATTATTATTATTATTATTATTATTATAATAATAATAATAATAATAATAATAATAATAATAATAATAATAATAATAATAATAATAATAATAATAATAATAATAATTATTATTATTATATTATTTTTAATTATTATTCCATTAAAAATCTAAACCAAAGTGAAAAAGGCGAGTCTCTTTTTAAACTTATCTTTAATAATGCTTTAAAATTTATCATTGAATATAATTATGGAATTTCCACAATTGTATTTTTACTGTCTTAAATATTTCATAATTCGAAATGTTAATTATTAATTTTACTTTAATTAGAATTAAAATTTAATTATATTCCAAGTTAAGTGCAAGTTATCGACGTAAAATTAATGGAGTTATTTAAATATTCTATGAATTTAAAAGTTATTTACAGAAGCCATCAGATTTTTATCTTTGCGTTAAAAATTTATACGTTAATTTTTTTTTCTTTATTTTATTGTTAAAAAATTTTTACTATTCGTTTTATACAACATAACTTTTCTTAAAGTTTTCTAAATTGAGTTGCAGAATGCGAGCTTCGTAAGTATAGAAAAAAAATAACCAATCAACAAATAATTAAAGAAAATAATTAAAACTAAGTTTTTTTGTTTAATTTGACAGATATTTTGACCTTGTCTCAACGTTTTTCATCAAAACTTTTTCAATAAAGACAAGCAAGTCCTGAAAAAACAACCCGAAAATTTTTCACTATTTTTCTAGCCGATTGATAAAAGATTATCTCGTCTGGTAAAAGAAGAAAAAATATTGAAGCCAAACACGAGAATAAACAGTGTTATTTTATTAGTATCAGTAATTGGAGGCAGTAATGGAATATAAAGTGTAATTGGTATGAGTGTGTGTTGATCGGAGTTCAAGTGAGACAAGGGGTTAATTTATCCATTTGGTGGGTCTAATCGAACGGAGAGCCCTCGAGATAGAAGTGTCCTCCACCCACACTCCCACACAGACGATTTCTCCGGTGGTTAACTTTCGTTGGTTACTTGCGCTGAACTCCACTTATCTACTCCTCCTCTTCTACTTGGTCTATCGTCTATCCGGAGCTTTTCAGACTGAGTGGAGATAGTAAAGCTCGAATAGTAAGTAAAGTTAAGGCTTCATGACGCTTGCTTCACTCTTCTCTGTCCTCGAGAGTTTAACGCAAGCAACAGCCTGCGAACGGCACTGTATACTTAATTTGCATCCAAGCTTTAAGTAAATGCACCATCAGCAGCCAAAGATCCTAAGATAATCCTCGCCTGTGCAATATGTTTGTATACCGATCATTAACTACCGTGTACCTCCTGCTAATATAATGCTCGTCTTACATTTCAGTATCAAATAATCTCCAGATCACTTAACCTATTTTTTAATTTTTTTTTTTATTAATTAAAGTTCGCGGAAAAAAGAAATTAGATTTACACTGATTGAAAAATTAACTTGATTAAAAAAAAAATGTCTTTAACTCAGTGAATTATTTTTATAAGTTTTTATGTCGAAAATCAAGCAAAAAGTTTTTGAATAGTTAAAATTATTTGTATAAAAAAATTTTTTTAGTTCAGGAATTTTTTTACTTGATTAAAAACAAAGAAATTATTTTCTTTGTTCAAGATTTTTTCTTTTAAGATCATTTCAACTAAATAGAAAAATTACAATATTGAAAGTTTAAAAAAAATTTTTTTTTTTAAGTGATTAATTTAATTGCTGTTGAGTTTTTATTGAAATAATTTATTATTAATAATTTTTCATTTAGTTTTTTTCAATTTAATAGTAAAACTTTTGTAATTTTTACTATGAAGCCGTAATTGCTTTTAAAAAATGTATAATTAACTTTTTTATGGATTTGCACCTGATTATTTATGTGATCGTATCATAAGAAAGAGTGAAGGCAGTCACTATGATACTAGAAATAGTTGCTTGATTAATGTAAAAGGTACTAGAACAAAAATTGCCGAAAAAACGATTACATATTGAGGTTTTAATAGGTTTAATGATTTACCAAAAGAAATAAAAGATCAAGCAACTATTTCTAGTTTCAAGAGACTTTTAGCTGAATATATTAAGATGAAGATCGATGTTTAATGTATTGATGTTAAAGAAATTATGACCTGAGACGTATTGTATGATATTATATTATTTTTATTTTATATTATTAATAGCGGAAAGTTGAAATTAAATTAAAAGACGATATGCAAATGAATAAATTGTAATACGAGTGAATTATATTGTAATTTGTATATACATATAGCCAAAGGCTAAATAAATAAACCATTATTATTTTGAGTTAATTTTTTTACAAAAATAAAAAAAAAATTTTATAATGTTTTCGATGTAATAATCTTCTAATTTTTAATTTTTTCTTTGAAATTTGTCTATTAATTGACTTAATTTTTATGTACACATATTCATAACAAATTTAGATTATTATAATAATTTAAAAATAATATAAAATTTTATTCTCTTCATGTTATAGGCCCAGATAAAAATGATAAAAAACTCCAAAACTTTCAAGGAAGAATAAACAACAATATTTAGAAATAATAAATTAGATGAAATGTAATTGAAATGGGGCAAGTTTGTTTGAGGAGCCTCGAGGGCAATAAAGGGCTGGCAGTGCCAATGCATATACATATCTAGTCAGAAATTCATGTCCCGGTGCACAACAGACGAGACAGCTCGTGCAGGCACACTTTGCATTAAATTATAAACTTACCCGATGGAAATTGTTCTATCACACGTAAACACGAATCCCATATTTGACCACCAGATGAGTGAGTTAACCACCGGATCACCCACCTATCCTTTTATCCAACTATCTGATTCTTTATCTCCAGTTTCATCGTTCTTGCTTTCATATAAGCTCAACTGTCTTTGTGGTGCTTACTGCGTTTTGTGCGACAGCTAATTTACATTTAAGTACATTATGCGCCGGGTGGGTCAAGTAAATGTTATAAGTCAAACTAGGAATTAGTAAACTAGATTAAAGCTGGCAAACTAACGAATTTAATATTTAAATTCTTAAAAATTTTTTTTTATCATTTAATTATCAATTGTAATTACTAAATTTAATAATTTCGAGATTTATTTTTAACTTCCCGCTAAGAAAGTTGAAAATTTTCGAAAATCGGGAAGTTATTGGTTTTACCCCGTTTTGCGAAAATCGAATTTTCATCAGATCTTGATGTTTTAAGGTCACAGGAAGCTTTCCTGACTATTCCCGCGATGGTGTCCGTGCGGCTGTGTGTGTATGTGTGTGTGTGTGTGTGTGTGTGTGTGTAAACCTCTTATAACTTTTGAACGGCTCGGCCGATCGGATCAAAATAGGTGGCGATCTAAAGATTATCAGTGCCATTAAATTTCGTGAAAATTTGAATCGATTCGGTTCACTAGATTTTGAGAAATCTCAAAAATAAAATTTTCAAAAAATTGTTTTCTTGGGATAACTTCTAAACGGCTTTACCGATCAATTCCAAAAACTAATCAGCTCTTAAGCTTAAAAAACTACGTCGATTGCCACCAGCCCCTTCAAAATCGGTTGATTCGTTCGAGAGTTATTGAAAACGAAAAATTTCGAAAAAAGTGTTTTTTTTTCACATAACTTCGAGATTTCTTTTTGGATCATTTTTGACGTAATGGAATAATTATTAGAGCCCAAAAAATTACGTCGATCGCCACCAAGAACGTGAAATATGGTTGATTGGTTCGTGAGTTATCGTTGTCGAAAAAATTCGGAAAAAGTGAATTTTTCAAATTTCTCTAAGATTTTCGGTTCGATCAGTTTGTGTTTAAAAGTATATCATAGATTCTGAAAAAGTGCGTGGAATACTGCCAACCACGTGAAAATCGATTCATTCATTTAGAAATGATTGCAGTTTGAAAATTCAAAAAATACTGTTGTATTAAACTTCAATCAGCCTTTTGAGCTCGAAGAGCTCAAAAGTATACAAAAGCTATTTCTTTGAGCTCGAAGAGCTCAGAAACGTCATAAGTGCAATTTCAAGCGTTTAGGTGTGGAATTGGCGGGAAGTTGCAGGGATGGCCTTTAGGGTCATCCATTTTCCAGATTTTTTTCCTCTATTTCAGACTGAATTTTTTAACTGATGAACCAGCTACAATTAATTTAAAAACAATTTAAATATTTAAATCGATTTTTTATTTTTAGGCAACAGTAGAGCATCTCTACGCGCTTCACCCTCAAGGTATGGAATAAAAAATTTATCGTCCATTTAATTAAATACAATGTATATTTATATTTTATTCTGCTAGTAGAATATAATTTTAGATATTGTTGTTGTAGTTGTTGTTATTAATTTTTTTTACGTACGGCCAGGGGAAAAAATTCCATTGAAACGTACATAATTAATGTAAATACAAATAATATATGTGTATAAATGTTTGCGCAAGGTGTATTATTGTATCGTGTAGAACAATTTGCATGAACGTAAACCGTAAAACCACACGTTCGTTCGGGCGTTACCGAGATATCCCATGGACTAAATAAGCTTGCCGGCAATTATAAATACACTGGGACGTGCGTCGAGTTCGAATCGAATTTTGTATTTTACTCGTCGCGCTTGATCGACGAACCGTGACTTCCTGCTCTCACCCAATGCACAAACTATATAACGCCCTGGTGCTTGCACACGAGGAAAATATCCGGACGATACGTTTACGGAATTTTCAGTGTGACAGAAAGAGCCCGAACAGAGAGATAAAAAGAGTTGGAAAATTCCTAGCTGAGTGAGGGCTAGTAGTACATACACAGTGCAGTCAGACTCCTATATACAGGTACATAGCCCAGTCACGAGCTGAGTAGTAGGGTGTAGTATAGTGTGTCCTTTGTAGCGCACCGCGCCGGGAATACAGAGACAGAATACACTAACGCGTATTATACACACGAAAAGGGACATGCCGGTAGGTACCCATTTCCACGTGCCCCGGGAGCCACTAATTCGTATTTAAAGCTTTATCGGACGTACCCGTACCCCGTCTGGACAATTTCACGGTTCACAAGACTCGTGAACCTCCGTCTACTCTTTTCCCCGCACTTTATATCCCCCAGGCACGCTCTCCACTGATACTCTCCATACAATCCGTTCAAAATTTCCATTGTACGCGTATATTAACTCTTCCAATCAAATGTCGCTTCTACATGAGCTTTTGCTATCCCTATTTTTTTAATTTGTTTCATTTTATTTTATAAGCTTTAAGTGGTTCGTTCGTATTAGCCTTTTATTTTTTTTTGCTCAACTAGTGGAACATGTCAATAATGTGTAATATATGTTGATGAAAAAATTTTTAATCAAGAGGAAAATAATTTTTTAACTCTGTAAATTGTAAATAAATTTAAGCTATTGATTTTTTTTTGCACCTTTATTGTTTTTATTTTGAATATTATCTATATTGTTAAGAGAATAGGCAAAATTTTCTGGCCAGTGTATTTATATGGTAAAATGGGTTTTTATGGTTAAATTTGGTATCGTTGGGCAAGTCTTGACCTGGAGTTGTGCCTTTTCATGGTTTTATATCATTCTCACTGATAGTCAATTTATGATGATAAGTATTTAGGCTGCATGAGAAAATGCTCTATCTCTAGGATACATAGTTAAGAAATGACCTTGAATCTCGTGAACTATTGATATATTTTTAAAGATATAAGCTCATCCTGATGTTACACTCATCAAGACCTTTCATTTGAGTACCCACATCAATTTTTCATATATTTATATGTATTACATATATGTATATATGAAAAATATATCAAAATTCATGTGGGTACTCAAATGAAAGCTCTTGATGAGTGTAACATCGCGATGAGCTTATATCTTAAAAAATATCATAAGTTGACAAAATACAATATAATTTCTTAATTATTTACATTTTTAAAGACATAAGCTCATTCCGATGTTATTCTCATCGAGACCTTTCATTTGAGTACCCACATGCATTTTGATATATTTTTCATGTATACATATATAATATATATAAATATATAAAATATATGAAAAATTGATGTGGGTACTTAAATGAAAGCTCTTAATGAGTGTAACATCGAGATGAGCTTCTATCTTTAAGAACGTCAATAGTTAAGAAAGTACAGTGCAATTTAACATATATTTTATAAATTATTGAAATTTTTAAAGATATAAGCTCACTTTGATATTACACTCACCAAGACCTTTCATTTAAGTACCCACATCAATTTTTCATATATTTTATATATTTATATATATTACATATACGTATAGATGAAAAATATATTAAAATGCATGTGGGTACTCAAATGAAAGCTCTTGATGAGTGTAACATTGGGATGAGCTTATATCCTTAAAAATGTCAATAGTTAAAGAAGTACAGTGCAATTTAACAAAAGTCATTATTTAATAAAGCAAAATTTCATTTCTTTCTAGTTCACAAGTCATGGCAGTCACATAGTAACTACAAGGTTGCTAGTTATCATTATTATTCATAAATAAAATAAGATTAACCTCATACAATAAAAGAAAATTCAGAAGAACAATAAAGTAATAATCTTGATATTATTGAGAAATGTTTTTAAAATTCACTCTCCTACCCTGAACATTTACTGAGCTTTCATTTATTCATTCAACCAAGTTTAATGTTTTCATTCGAATGATGTTAATTTACGTCAAGTTGACTATCTAGTTCCTTATCTTAATCTCAATGTCATCCAAGAAAATATCCTTTTATGTGAATTGTCTTCTACCACTTCTACTGCAGTTGGCCGCACTTTGTTTCTTCTGGATGCAATTTTAATCTCGAATTCCAAGAAAATTACCTCTCCGTCAGAGCTTCTTAGCCGGCTACTAGGCGAGATTGCTTTGGAGAACTGTCTCCTTAGTTGATGTATAAGAGTGCGAGGCTATCAACTTTTCACTTGGTTATACGGAGTACCCGTATCCTGTCTAAATATATTCTCTCTACAATTTTCTTTATAATCACTTGAAAAAAATTTTTTCAATACAATACTTTAATCTTTACTAAAAAATTCGTAAGCAAAAAATTCAACAAAAATTTATAATAAAAAACTACCTGATTTTTTGTAAATTGTTAAGGTAAAAGCCCCAATTATTGACGGGGGTCTAAATATTGACACCCTAAATTATCTTTAAATATATTAAATTATCTGTAATAAGAATAACGATCAAATAAATTTTTATTAAATTCTAATTAATTAAAAAATTGAAAAAAATCACTTTCAGTTCAAAATATTAAATATTAATTATTAAAAAAAAATAAAGTTAGAACCAGTTCATCAAATCAGCTTACGAGCGTCTATTTTCTTAACAACTTTGGTTAGAAAAGCATTTTTTTTAACTGCCGAGTTTAAATTAATTTTTTCATGTAATTATAGGATCTATTTTTTTTTTAATTAACAGTACATGAAATATTTATAAAATTTAATAATCGAAATTAATTGTATGCTTTATAATATTTAAATAATGGGAGTCAATAACTAGTTCATAATTTTTATGGTGAATCCCATATTGACAGTAAGTCAACAGCGCTATGACGCCTTTTTTTTAAGTATAAAATACGTTACGCTATTATATACAAGGCTTTTAACTGTCAAATAACTCGGCGTGTTTTGGTGTTAAATAAGTTTTTGAATAAATTGTTATATTTTTAATAATAATTAATCATTCATGGAAATTATTATTAATTAACTTTAATAATATTGATTACTTTATATCAAGTTTTGATAAATAAAAATATAACCAAATGATTCGACGCATGCGCAGTAGGGGCGTCAATAATTGGGGTTGCGGTACGTCAATATTTAGATCAACCAGTTTTTTAACCCGTCAATAATTGGTGTGTCCAGATCATCTATTTAATTATTTAAAACTCATTAGTAAATATCACTGATTATCGTTTAAATATCACTGGTTATCATTTTAAAAAAAGAAAAATTGATTAGTTAAAACATTACTTAAATTACCAAACAAAATTCAACGATATTTATATTTGATTGCTTAAAAAAAATCAAATCATAACTTTGTCTCTTATAGCGTCCATAATTGGGGCTTTTACCTTATCTATTTTTTTAATATAAAAATTTTAAAAATTTTTTTTCAAAGCCGAGAAACTCAAATTTTAAGATAGGAGTAAAGTTTTTAAAATTTGTTAAGAATTTAAAGAGATCTTAAAAAAATCTATTGAGAAATAAAATATATCATATTTATCCCTAATTTTTAATCTAATTTATTTTATTTAAAATTTATCTAAAAATATAAGGAGGGATAAATAATTAAAAAAAATATAAAGTAATGTTAATAATTTCGTTTTATTGATATACAAGATATACATCGTGGGGTAGGCTCTGCGCCATAACGGCATTGAACGTGAGCACTCAGTGCTCAGATATGTCTCCAAGATATTATTATCATTACATATAATATATCATTATTCAATAAGATTTATTTATTCATTCATTTATTTATTTATACTAACGTTAATTCGTTATTAAATGTTTTAGTTCATTTTTAAAATTTACAGCCGTGTATCAAAACACTTATTGATTTATAATAATAATAATTAATAATAATAAAAATAAAAAAAAATAATTTGTCAGACCAACAGTTTACTTATAAATTTGTTTGTTTGTTGTTTAGCAAAATCTAAAGACGATATATGTATACGACTGAAGATATTAAATCATAAAAGATTTATTTAACCATCAGAGAATCGTTATGCATACAAAATGATGAGTTTTTAGTTAGCAAAGTGCCGCGCTCCCCCGAGAAAAATAAATAACAAACAATGAATTCCCCGAGGGACCGCTTCAGTCGACATTAGCAGATGGTCTTGTCTGCTTGGCAGACACCTTCCGGTCTCGCGAGGAACAACTTCCCGCTGCCGCAGACACATAGTTGGTAGATATTTGATTCCCTCTGGTCACTCGAAGACCTCCCATTTCGCGGTTGTTGTTGCCCTTGCTGCTGTTCTCTGGTCGAGTGTCTCTGCACGGGCGTTCCCACTTTTAGGTCCTTTAGGAAGACTGATTTCGCGTCGAACCTGATTGCGCCCTCCACACTCTGGAGCGTCAGGTCTGACAGACAGGATGCCAAAATTTCACCTGCTCGAGATTCTATCACCACTCGTTCTGGCGCCTTTATTTCCAGCGTTCTCGTTGCCGATTCTAGCCTGTTAACAAACAAAAGATCTTTAATTTTGATCCACGATTACTAAATTACATCATTAAATAAAATTTGTATGCAATTTTTTTTTTTTAGAATTTTTTATAATTAAAATTCATAAAAATTGTCAATTTTAAAATATTTAAAATTATTTTCAATTTAAAAAATAGTAAGATACCAAATTTTATCAAGTAGAGCCAAAATATAAAAAATAAATTACACAAATAATATATTATATCAACTGTCGATTATTTAAAAATAAAATTTTGCACGCCTCATAGCGCGAAGCGCGTGAGGTTGTGCTTTATACTCGACTGGTCAAGGTCAAGTAATTTTGTGATCTTTAAATGTCTCTATCACAGCTATATTGCACTTATACAATTATATAAGGAGATGTACACCGAGAAAACACTTAAATTAAACCATCTTTTACTTTCTAAAATCATTTTATGTTGCTATTTTGGAAAAAGAAACGTTTTGAAAAAAATTTTACGGGACGTCCTGGCGTCAGCCCATTTTGAATGTACCAACGATTACTTCCGAACAAATTGATATTTCAAGACCGGGCCTTTTTTATTAGTTTAAGAATTCGATGAACTGGGTCCGTATTTTATGCCAGTAGCCTAGTTTACGTATTTTTTTTTAAATTGAATTTTTATTAAAATTCACTACGATACAACTTTACCAAGACAAACGAATTTTTTATATTTGTCACGTGAAAACTATGGCGCCACTTGATCAAGCTAGATTTTTTTAGACTGCGTGCGCATACGACAAGAAAAACGGGCGCCAATATTTAAAAGAAAATAAAAAATACTCTATCAGAAATTACTTAATTATAATTTTTTTTTTTTAAATTAATTACAAAATTTATTTTTTTCTTAAACAATGAATGAGCGTTATGAGGCGTGCTATTTTGGATTTTCCAAATTTTTTTGTAATTTCCAACTTTTATTCTAGGTTTTTTTTTTTAGTATGACATGTTTATTTAATTTTTTTTTTTATAATAAAAAATTCAAAATAATAATCAATTAAAAAAAATTAAAATTCATTTTCAATCTAATAAATTGCGAAATGTCAAATTTTATCAAGTAGCGCCACGGTAAGAAACTAAATTACACTTTCAATGAATAAAAAAAATTTTTATTTCTATGCTTAGAATCAAAAATCCAAACTTAGAATCAATCTAAAAATTTCAAACTCATTTTCTCTTAAAGAAAAAAAGATTTTTGCATGTTTATTTCTATTATTATTCTTTTAATTTTCTTTTATTAATTACAAAAATAGTGGGATGTCAAAATAAAGATAATTTACAATTTTTATATTTAGACCAAAAAAAAAATTGTTCCTTTAAAGAATTTTTACAATTTCTAAATAAATATCTATAGATAAGACGAATGAATGGCACAAGAAGTGTGCAATAAAGCAGAATTATCAAAATAAATTAACGACGTAAGTTTATATTCATTCAGTATATATCCATATAAACCGGTATTCATCCGCCTTAACGAATGTGTTGATAATTAAACTCGCTCGTAAGGTGGAAACAGATACTAAGCCCGTTTTGTTTCTCAGATACTATTGTAAGTGCTATCCGTTTCCGTAGTCTGCCTCCAATTGTTTCAGCTTAACCGAGATATTTCAACGTTGTTTTATGCACTCTTCCTCTCTACGGGGACTAAATTCGAATCACATATGAATATAATTACTATAAATGCCTGGGGAAATGTTTATTGCCACGATAAATTGAATATAAAATTAAAAAGATCGACTAAATTAACGAGCAATAAATATTTATTGATCAATGATGAACGACAGTTTCGTAACAATTAATGAGAATTATCTCTGATTAATATTTATATTTATTTTTTGTGGAGTAATTAATGCACACTGCAATTTATTTTCTTCTTTGTAAAGTTTTCTGTTGTCATTACTACTATTTTTTTTATTCCGGACAAAGCGGAGTAGTATTTGCGGGATATAACCGGCGATTGAGAGAAGCTGGAGGGATGAATGCACAAGAAAAGATAGCTGGAGTGTGAGTATCGGATGGGAATGAGTAGGAAGAATGCAGTGGTGAGTTTCGGCTCGGGATTCTTAGGTGAATGGCTTTGTGCCAATGGATAGAGTGGCTGGATCGAGAGATTCATGAGTATTACTATTACTACTGTGCGATGCGTTGTTATTCCTCTCTGGTGCCGCTCATTTCTATACCTATAGATCCGGTGTTTTATGTGCTTGAGAATGACGGAGCGAGAAACGAGAACCAAGAAATGAGAACTTTATCACCGCGTAGTAACTTGAATGATGCTAGATATCAAATGTTATACTCTTATTCTCTCACGGTTCATTGAATTTATGCTCCTTTCCTCCCCTAACTAAAGGGATCTGCTGAATAATCCAATAAAAGCTTTTCATATTTTTACTTCCATTGTAATCACTGGTTATTAGGGTGCTTTTAAAAACTACTTTTTTTTTATTCATTTATTTTTCTTTGATTTCAAAATAATTTTCTTACATTTTTTCATCAATTTTTTTGGCTCTTATTTCAAATTAAGGGACTAGGGAATTTTTTTTTGTATTTTTGCATTATGTCCTACTTTAAGTAAACAATCTAATTTTTTTTTTAATTAATATACTTTCTATGACTAAATTTTGAATAAATTTAGAGTGCAAATTTTTTTTTTTTTACAAAGCAAATTTGAGAAAGTTTAGAAATTCTAAAAAATGTTAATTATTTTTATCACACAAATATTTAACTGTTTTATAATTAGACAGAATAATTTTTTAATATTTAGTAAATTTCATTAAATGTTAATAAATATTTTTTAATTGTTAATAAATATTTAATTAGACCCTCGAATAAAAATTGAATTTAAATATTTTATTTTGACAATTTTTAAAACTCCATAAAAATTAAATAAACAAAAAATTTTAATTACTGATCAATTAATGGTTTTTTAAGTAAAAATATAAAACATAAAATAAAAAAGATGGATTAAAAATGATTAATTGTTAGAGAATTAATTATTTTTTTATAATTAGAATAATTTTTAATATTTAATAAGCTTTATTAAATGTTAATAAATATTTTTTAATTGTTAATAAATATTTAATTAGACCCTCGAATAAAAATTGAATTTAAATATTTTATTTTGACAATTTTTAAAACTCCATAAAAATTAAATAAACAAAAAATTTTAATTACTGATCAATTAATGGTTTTTTTTTACTAAAAAATATAAATAAAATAATAATGGATTGATAATTATTGATTTTAAATTAATTATTTTTTTTACTGTTAATATAGAATAATTTATAAATAATTCATAATGAAATGAATTTATTATCAGCGCATAAATTTTTTTTCTATCAGTATTACATTTTAAAAATTCTTACCTAAGACTATGTCCAGGCTCAGCTCTCACCAAAGGTGTCTGTACACTTCCGCGGAAAACCGCGCCTCCAACACCAGTAACTTTTAAAGTCGCAGCACCCACGACAACTTGTTCCCGGTCAGCTGAAAAAAGAACTCCGCCTCGGGGGTCCGTTATCCGGAAGCCTTTTGATACGCAGTCTACTCGGTCTTCGCCTTAATAAAAAATTTTAATTATTAATTTTTATAATAACTATGCAGCTATTTTTTAATTAACGCATTCTCCGAATATTTAACTGAATCGAAAAAAGAAAAAGTTAGATTAAAACAAATAAATGAGTAATCTTACTGAGTGTAAATCGTGCCAAGAGCCGGCCGTCGTGAGCCCTGGCCGAGGCAGTGAAATTGCTCCACGATTCGAGCACCAGATTCCTCCCCTTTCTTGATCTTACACTCGAAGCAATAAGAGCGTCTAGAATGGCCGCTTGGCCCCTGAGTTCCACGCCGCCTGGCACGACTTTTAACGAGCCTATGCCTTCCTGAAAAATCAAGAGAAAAATACTTTTATAATATTGATGGTCTTTCTCTCATCAAATTACTAAAATATATATAAATAAGTTTATTATTATTGTTATTATTATTTGGTCGTTACAATGCGGGTCATAATAATGATCGAGAACATGACATATGACTCAACTTGTTTAATCAACATTGGCTTCTTGGGTTTGGATTCCCTCCTCTCTCTGCAATCATTGCCGCACGACGCGGAGCTATATTTACAGAGTTTGTATTGGATTCCGATGATTGGGTACTCAATTGGAAGCAATTGCCACGATACGACTTGAAAACACATACGTGGTATACTGACCTCTAATGTTCTCTCTCTCTTGTATACAAAACAGCGGTCGGGCTTTTCATTGTATTGAAATCCGCGGGTAATTGATGTGTGTATATTGGGGAAACTATAAACTAATGTTGACATAAGGTAGCTTTAAATTAAGGAACTTTCTTGCAGAAATTTCTATTTACTTTTATTTAAAATAATCGAATTTTAAAAATATTTTCAAGTATTTTAAAATTTTAGTCTTTGTTTTATAAAATTAATCCTGTTTTATTAAATTTTTTTTCAAGTTTTAAGTAGTACGAAATTTTATATATCAGACATTTTGAAGAAAAAACCACTGGAAATTTTTATAACCTTTTTTTATTGTATTATTTTGAAATAGTAACTTTTGAAGTTTTGCGAACAAATTTTGAGTTAAATATAGATAAAATTACAACCGATTCAATTAAAACAATCTCAGATTTTTTTGAAAGTGATTTTATTGATTTTTTGCATTTAAAAAAAATTAAATCAAGCTGGAACTAATAGTAAAATATTATTCAAATTTTTTCTTTGAATTTTATAAAAAAAAAAAAAAAAAATTAAATAAATATAAAACTTGAAAAAATTGATGAAAATTTAGCAATTTTCTAAACTTTTAAGTAGTATGAAATTTTATATCTCAGACATGATCTATAAAAAACATAATTGGGGGTTAAATAATCAATTGAATTTTTAAAAAATTAAACAGATTTCTATTTTTATTCTATAATTTATTGATTTTTATCATCCTGACAAGCAGTTAGAAAATTTTTTTGCAGACACGTAAAGGATGAATAACTGGTAAGTACTGTCCGATTAACTAAATTATCCAGAAAATGATAGGGTCCATCTCTTCCAGCAGAATATCGAAAATAGCGATTCTATTATAGTTTAAGTACCACAATTATTTTTGAATCGATTTCAGCCAAACATGAACATTGTACTCGGTGATTTATTGATGAATTTTTCCATAATACAAAATCCAGAATATTTATTTTGATATGCAGAGAATAGAAAGATTCATAAGATATTCACTGCGATAAATTATGCGGGATAGATTTATCCCCTAGGTAATTTATTAGTCAACATGATTATTTATTAAACTATTAATAACGTTGACGTCAGGCTGCCGGTATCATTTTGAATTTACACGTACATTAATACACTCGATCAAATGATGACCGATAATTATGAAAATTAATTGACTGTACGTCCGGGTGCGCTGCACACGCCACAGATTATCCCTCTTCACTTGTACTAAAATTCAATGCCTAATTACTATTTCTATTGACTTTTTCTACACACTAAACTCAAATTATCCGTCCATTGATATTCATCTCTTCAAATGGTTCAACCAAATCATTCTATTCTATTCATATCCTTCCTATTTATAGGATCATAAATAAACAAAAGTATTCTCGTTGTTATGATAAAATTTATTTTTTTTTGCCCTGCAAATTATAACTTTGATCCCCAAATTCACATTTTAAGAAAATTTTAATTTTTTTTTAATAAAAATTTATATAATAAAATAAAATTGACCCAACTTTTAATAATAATAATAATATAATTATGAAAATGACTCAGTAGAAAATATTTTTTTTGTAAAAAGTTCAAATTAGTAATATTATTATTAAAAATAAAATTGGATAAATTATTTTTTATAAAAATAAAAAATTTGATCTGTTGTAAGAAAATTGAAATGATTTTTTTTATGAATTTAATTTAAAGTCATATTTTTTTTTGTTTTGACTCTAGATATTACCGACTTGTTTAAATAATACAAGTAATCCTCAAATTTTTATTCTCATCAAAAATAATATAATATAAAATATTAATATATTAATAATTATTAATTATTAATTATTAATAGTTATTAATTATTAATAAATATTAATATGTTAATATAAAATACTGGATCAAAAAAATTAAAGTCCATTTTTTAAAGCTATATTTTCTGAAAAATTTGATTTTGTTTAAAAAAAAATTCAAAATAATTTTTTTTAGATCAATAATATTCCTCTCAAATCAAGTAATTTTTTTCCAGTGCAGAATGAAAAATAAAATAAAATTTTAAACTCAATTACCCAGGATTTATTTATTTAATTTTTTCGCGTTGATTGCCCGTTACTCGTTAAGAAGTTTGCTCGAGTCTTACGAGCGGTCATAACAATAACTGAGAGAGTTAAACTTTTAAAAATAGCAGTAACTAAGAGTGAAACAGTGATAGTCGTTAGATACTTTCACGAGCGTTTAACGTTTCTGTTACAAAGCGTCGGTGTTATCCTCGACTAATCCTATATATTTATAGTATCAAGGTAGCTCCGAGCTGGGTTTTAAACATAAGTGCACTTGCTGTTGGTTTACATTGCTATCATCCCCCACCTCGGTCTACTGAGGACTGAGGGTCAACATTCATTTATAATTATAATTACATGACTCAAAAATATTTTGTTAAAATTAAAACTTAAGTCTCTTTTATTATTATTTTAAAAATTAATTTTAAAACAAAATTTTATCATTAAAAAAAAAATTATTGTTCGAATTTAAAGGTTGAATTTTAATTTTTAAAAAGTTTTTTTTAACAATAAAGTTATTTATTCAGCACAATTGAAATATTAAAATTTTTAAAGTTATGCAGCAAGAATTTTTAAAACTATAGAATTTTCGTAGTAATGTTTCCTCAATTTAAATTTAATTAACGAAAATAAATAAGAAGAGAACAAAAAGGTTGTTAGTTGGTAAAGCTCGCATCGGGACAAGTACTGAGTAATTACCAGAAATTTTATTCATCGACGGTCCAGGTGCGTGTATTTAATAGATTTCATTCAGAGTCGGCAATTAAATAACGCAAAAGTATGTTTAGTTTGTATGAATTTAACATACGGCTCAGAGGAGTAGTAAGGGACGTTAGAGAAAGAAGAGGGCCAGAGGCAAGTGAGTAATGCAGTAGCAATGCATAAACACCAAAGTTGCATTACCCAAAGCGAGAAGTTGGTCTGCTCGACCCGAGATAATTATATATGGTAGATTAGTCTACGTACAGTGTTCGGACTGACTGAAAGGATTAGTTGCAATTATACAACACATGCTGGAGAAACTTATGGTTTGCGGATCGCCAGTAAATAAGGTGCCTGTGAGTAATAAAGCCTAGTTAGGGATATTTGTGGGAAAATTTTCAAATAAATCACATGATTACACAGAAAAAAAATGTTCTTGAATCAAGTATATAATTTTGAAGAACTTAATATTCTTGATTTAACATAACCCCCATGAAAAAAAAAATATATTTCGTAAAATATAAAAAATATATTTTTAATAACTAACTTTTGGCCGATTTTTATATATATTTTAGATATATTCAAAATATATCTTAAGATACATAAAAAATACATAGCTAAAAATATAAAAAAAATATATTCTGAATACATCTAAAATATATAAAATATATATGAAGATCGGCCAAAAGTTAGTTATTAAAAATATATTTACTATACATATTTTTCATATATTTGTATATTTAAAATATATTTTTTATCTATTACGAAATATATTTTTTTCATATTTTTTTTTTTTCATGGGGGAAACTAAGCTAAATAGAATGACTGCGCTGCTTATCTTTCTATTTAGAAAATATTTTTGTAAAACACTGTCAATGTGATACAAATAAAAACCATTATTATTATATTCTTGATTTGAGTAGAAAAATTCTTGATTTAAGGACATTTTACTTGATTCAAGACAATTACCCTGTTCAAAATTATATTCTTGGTTCAAGAATTTTTCTCTTGAATCAAGTTAATTTTTTTTCAGTGTTAGTACATTAATGGTTCATTAATAATACTCGATGATTTTTATTTTATAATGATAATTAATTATAGTCATTTTTTTATTTTATAGTGTTGGAGTTTTTAATTATTTAAAGATTTACAAACACTGTAAAATTTTTAGATAAAGATTTGATTTTTTTATAGATGTAGATTAAGTACGTACAAATAAATTCTTAAAATCTAAACGAGGTTTTAATTAAGTAATTAATTTTGAAGTGGAAATTTTTAACATTGGTTTTATAAAGTACTCTTTTAATAAATACTGAAATATTTTTACATTTTTTGCCACTTAAATCATCAAAAAAATGTATACTTGTTTGAATAAATTAAAAAAAATGAACTTTATGAAATAAAAAAAAAATGATTTCTTAAAAACATTAATTACACAAATAATTGTTTTAAAATTTCACTTTAAAAATAATTTCAAAGTGAATTACGATGTGCAAAGTCAAGAGTCTTGTCTTATATGGCTATTCAGTTTACAGAAATGGTTAGCGGGTTTTATTGTCTTTAAAAAAGCACACACTTATTTAAACTCGCTAATTGCTCAAGTTACTTTGCAATATATATACATACAAACATACAGACACAAACAAGCTTACTTCAGTCTAGTAAGTGAAAAAACGCGGCTTGAGTTCTGGCATTATGACTACTCACAATGCAGCCTCTCTGAATTAATAACCACAAAAGTACCGTTTCTTTTTCGGTAAAAAACAAAAAAAAAAAAAAAACATGTAATGTGGAGAACAGAGCTTTTAAAAAATGAGTGATGAATGCCCGTGTTTAGTCAGACGTTGAAAGGACTCACACCTGTAGCTCGGAACAAAGATTAATTAAAAGATAGGAGAAAGAGAAGGAGAGTCGTAATAATTTAATGCGCCTCCAGGTTTAAGGTCGGTGAAAAGAACCAAAGCCGGCATGGATTGGGTTGTGGGAGAGAATTCTGGACGGGGAAATATATACATCTGCGAAAGCATGGATGTACTGGGCTTAATGATGCCCTCGAGCGGCTCCAGCGCCCGGCAAATCCTCGACATTTATTCAATTGTCGCAACTAAACGATAAAAAATATTTATCGTTAATAAAATAGAGCTAAGTGGTTCGCGTACAGACATGCTGGCGATTATTTGTCTGTCTCGTTATTATACACTCGGGTCATTATTTTTCTCCCCGAGTTTGTTGTTTCCTTACCAAATTTTTAAGTCAAATGGAATATCGAGTGTGTGATTATTTACATTTATGGATTTTTGCAATTTAGTCGTCGTTTAATTTGGAGATTTTTTTATTCTACACCAATAATCAACGCTTTTGCTGATCAGCTTAATTTTATTTTGTTAATTAATTGCGTTTTTATTTCAATTTGGGTTTATGCTAAAAATAACTATTTATTGTTTAAAAATATCCGTGAAAAAATTTTTTGATATAGCCAATTTTATAAATTTTTAGATACAGCTGTATGAAATATAATAAAAAAGTAATTTATTCTAATTTTTAATTTTTTCTAAAAATATGTACGTCAATTAAAATGTCCTATTTAATTAAAATTGGCTTAGTATAATTGATAGAACTAACGAATGACATTAAATTTAGCAGTCTTGACCTTCTTTAAATTTGTTTTTTTACAAACAAATTTAGTATGAAAAATTATTTTAAAAAAATTGCATTTTTAATTTTTTAAAATATCTACATGTCAATTTAAAAAAAAAAATTTTTTTTTGCCTTAATTTATTTGTTATAAAAATTCTTAAAATTATTAAATATTTGCTAAATTAATTCTCAATAACTAACGATTAGTGTCAGACAAGCTCTTAGAAAAATTATTTTTATTTTATAATTTGATACTTTAGATTTAATTCTGTTAAAGCGAGATAATTTAGTGAGTATACTTCACCTGTCGGAGATTTTATAAACTATATTTGATCAAAAATTTTTATATGGACATATTAGGCTATTTATGCTAAATACAGATACACAGAAAAAAAAATTTATTTGAATCAAGTAAATAGTTTTGAAGAACTTCATCTTCTTGATTTGAGTTAAAAAATTTCTAAACTAAGAAATTTTTTTTGTTTTAAGTAAATTTTATTTGATTCAAGAATTTTTTGTCTTGATTCAAAACAATTAAACTTTTCAAAATTATTTTCTTGGTTCAAGAATTTTTCACTTGATTCAAGTTAATTTTTTTTTCTGTGCATATTAGGCCATATCCAAAATTTTTTAGAAGTATATTCAAGAAAGAACATTCTTAAATAATAATTAATGAATAATAATTATTTTTATGAATTAAAAAAAAAAAAACCTATAAAAAGTGATAAATCCTCTATATTGTTCCATAAAGTTTCAATAATCGGCACTTTTATTACACATAAAAAAAAAAACAATTCGAAAACAAATAATTAAAATATATACTTGTACCGCAAGTGTGGTTGCTGGGTCTTGATGATACGGATTGCGCATTAAAAATTGATAGCCCCTTACGGATGTATTGGAGTGTGTACCGGCGGTCGTTGATTCTAGGCGCTATAATACATGTCCTTTAGTACTCTTTAGGCGGGAAAGTGTGTTGTACATACTAGTGTAATATAAATATATAATATGAACGACACAATATATATATATAGAGTACTGGGCGAATGAGGTATACAGATAGGAGAGGTTTATACGAGAGTTGGTTTTGTATCCTTGGTATTAGGGTGGGTGGGCTATCTGCTCGGTATGGGCATGCATGTAAGCCTTTAGTGCCAATATACTAGCCGGCATAACGTTATATTGTGCTTCAACTCTCTGCAGACTCTTTGTATGTGTATGTATGAGTACATACCAGCACAGAGAGCGGTATGCATGGAAAATTTCGACGGGGCACTGAGCTAGAGTAAGAGAATGTTTCAAGATTTTCGAGCAAGAACACCCGCTGTAATTGCTGGTTATTTAAGATCGGTATTAAGATAGGTACTTATACAAACTTTATGAGAAACACAGTACTTAAATTTATACCGTGTATTTCAGATATTTCGTTTCGTTCAACTTATTTATTATTCTTGTTATTAATGGTTATTATTATTATGCACCTGCTGCACGCATTATTGGGGCTTTGTTTTTTTAATGGTGTTTTTTAAGTCAATTATTTAGACCCTCATTATAATTTTTTGAATATACCCCCATGAAAAAAAAATATATATCGACACACATAAAAAATATATTAAAAATCTTTAAAAAATATATAACTATATATAAAATATGTATCGTAAATATATTTTTAATAACTAACTTTTAGTTGATTTTTATATATATTTCATATATTTCAAATATATTTTAGATATATTCAAAATAGATTTTTTTAATATTTTTAGCTATGTTTTTTTTTTATGTTTTTTAAGATATATTTTGAATATATCTAAAATATATTTAAAATATATAAAATATGTATGAAAAATCGGCCAAAAGTTAGTAATTAAAAATATATTTACTATACATATTTTTTATATATTAATATATTTCTTATAGATTTTTAATATATTTAAAAATATATTTTTTATATATTTTGACAAATATTTTTTTTTCATGAGGGTAGCGAGTTCAACATAAAAAAATTCATATTTTTTGGTATATATTTTTGAGAAAGTTTTCTTTGAGTAATAGTTGATTGTTAAATTGTCGGTCTTGCGGAAGGAGTTTTTATAATTTTTTAGAATTAAGCATAAGGGTACTTAATACTTAAACATTACATAGCTGCAATATTATATATATACGTTTCAATCTTAACGCATATTCCTTACAGTAAAGATATCTCTTCTACTGCTTGAATAAATTCACAATATTTATAGTAAAACTTCTCTAATAATTTGTTTAAAATAAAAGATCCACGTTTTTTTAAAACTCCGATATGATTAAAATAATGAGATCGAAATTTATTGGTTTAATATTTTTAATCGAATGAATATTATTCAGATAATACTTTAAAATTTAATGTTAAATTTAATACATTACTAATGAAATTATATCGACAATATTAACTGTAATATATTAATTAATTATTGTTTGGTAATTTCGACTTTTTAATGGTTTTAATCCATTAATTACACAATAATTAACTCATAAATTTATATTAATAGATTCTTTATAAGTCAAAAATGAATTAATTTTGTAAAATGAATTTCAGGTATGTAAATTATTAATTGACGTAAATATGAAGATAATTTTAGCGGGAAATTCATTTTTAAATTGTTTAATATTTTATTAGTAGTAACACGCATGGTATTATTATGATAACTAAAAAATAAGTTAATTTTTTAATAAAATATTTACAATGACAAGAAAAAAAATATTTCTGAATTTAGACCCACTACATTAAATTAATATTAAATAGCATTTAAATAAATTTATTTCTCTTTACCCATTAATATTTTAAAGCGATTTTTTTAGCGAATGGACAATCAAGAATAATTTATGAGAAAGCATCAAATTAAATTAAACAATTAATTTAATAAAATGTAACATGTTTTTTATCTGACATTATTTGCAACAAATTTAATTTCTTATCAAATTAAAACAATAGCGTCAATTATAATTTCTTGTCACAAGTAATGTTAATGTTTTATTTTAATTGATAGTAATTGAATATATTATATTTTAAATTGACATTTAATATGTTAGAAAATAATTTTATCATTTTTTTTTATCTATAAAATAAATCAATTATAATTATGGATAAAAAATAAAAATATTAAACAATAAATGATTTTTGAAATTAAAAAACGAGGTCATGTATTTATATTTATATATATTTAAAGGATTTTTCGACATGTAGCTCAGTAGTTAACTCCGGCCTTAACTTTTGTCACATGCGAACGGGATATAAAAGGATGAACGCCGAAGAATTTAAACCTTTGAAATATATTGCATCGTCCTTTTTTGCATTTTATAAATTTATGCAACTTTTTGCCCGCATAAGTTTATTTTATTTTTCATCCTCTCAGCTTGTCAAATCCCGAGATATTTAAATAGCAAAAAATGATTTCATGAATATAAAGTATTAGTTTTATTTTCACTATTATTATTTCGTATTTTCGACAGATTTATTGTCGAGTTTTTTTACAGGTAAAGAACCAGAGACCGCGATCCCGGAATTGTAAGAAAATATAGAGGGCATATGGAAGTGATCTACGAGAATTGGAAGAAGCAGAGAATCAAGTTATTTTTTCTCTATCGGAAACAAGATAATAATACTCTTACGGCGCTTGAAGTCTAGTCGCCGAATTTCGATTTGAGGTAAGTCCGTTCGGTTATATGATATTAAGGAATAAAAAATGTCAGCGGTGTCTAGTCGCTGCAGCCGGGAAAATAGTAATAGTAATAATAATAATAATAATACTAGTGGTAAAAAGCGAGAGGGGATAAGAAAAATAAGTATTAGAGACCTTACATTTCCCATGGGGTGTTTTTCGTGATACTGGCGGGCACTAGCACTGCAGAGTCTTCACTTACGGATTGATACTCAATTCCCGTTGAATTTAGCCTTCCATCGTGGAATCATTGAACGAGATCGTGGATATACGTTCCTCGATTTCGTATAAATTCGATAATACCGAGAGAGCTTCTCGACGATATCAGGCGAGAAAGAGCCTTCGTCTTGGAGAAATAGTCGTCGAGTCGTCCGCCTGGTCCACGGATAAAGAGATTTTGCTTCGTCTTATCCTTGCTCACTTTGAATGTATATAAACCTGTACCAGTACCAGGTAATAAAATTCTCGGGGTAATCCCCGGGGATATTCATCAAATTCCCAAAATATATATCAAGTTTTTTTCTTTTCTTATTTTATTTAACCTCCAATATTATTATACGCGATTTAGTTACCATATTTCACCGATAATAGACCCCACTGACATTTCCAACGGCTTAATCATTTTTCATTCTTATTGAGAGGCATTTATTCATATGAAGAAAATATAAATTTTATAATTTTTATTTTTATGTTGGGTATTTAATGCTTATAACGATTTAATATATAACACGCTTCCGAGATAGAGAGGTCAAACGTCTTGAAATAATTCTTTTATTCTTTACGCTAAATTTAACTCGCTCTAACCTAATGACCTGAATACCTTTCGATTTTCTCGGGACATATATGTATTTTTATATTTTTTATTTTTGGATAAGAATAAATAAAAAGTGATTTTTTTTTTTTCATGTTTGAAAGTTTTAAGATCATTTTAAAGGTACTGTTTATTTTTGTTTTATATTTAATGAGAAAATTATTGATGCAAAAAAATTAATTTTTCTAATCATAATATCGAAAAATTTTTACTGCCAAAAAATGACTAGAAGTTTGAATTTATTAAAAAAAAGTTTTGCATTTAAATTTTTATCAAAATTTTTTTTTTAATTTAATAATCGATATATTTCCGCTTAAATAATTAATCAGTTAGATAAAAAAAATTCCAACTGAGTCTATTACCACAAAATGACAATTTTTTTTTTCTAAAAAAAATTATAAATTATTTTTAGTACTAATTAAAGTATAAAATAAAGTTTTATTAATTACAAGTAAAGCCCAGGGCAATCAATAAATATTCAGCGATAAACTTTTTGGTCAGAGACTGAAATTTAAAAATTAACTGACGCTTGGTAAATTATAAATTATAAAAGTTGTGAAAAAAAAATGATGATGTAACTATTAATTATAAATGATATATATAAAAAATAAGAGTAATAATAAAAAGGAAATAAAATGTAAAAGGGTATAGTACTCGTAGCGAAGAGTACAAATATTTCCTCTTACAGACGAACAATAACTTTTCGACAGCTATTAAAGCTGACTTCTGTCTTGCGGCTTAAAATTAGTTTCACTCGAGTTACCACTGCGAATAACAGGGCCAGGGTGAAGTAGTCAGGCTCAAGCTACTCAACCTCTGACTATCCAACGTAGAGTACAGTGCAGAGAGGGAGCAAAAGACTTCTATTCGGAGCGAGGGAGCCAGCGAGCCAAAGGCGTCTCACTCCCTCCCTTTAATAAAAAAAAGTTTCCGAGTAAGGCGATAGTTAATATAATTTCGTGTAATTGCCAGTTCCGTTATTTCTCCCTTGAATCCTCTTTATCGTTCCTCTCTCACGATTTATTTACGAAACTTGATTATTTAAACTTGTCTATTAATTTTTACTGCCTACTAAGACTGCGCGGCCACTATGCAGAATTAATTATTATTTTTTCAGTGAAAATTATTATTTATACTTTCACTATAGTGTAATTTGCAATATATATCTTGAGAATAAATAAATATTGCTGCCATTTATATTTGTAAGATAATTTTAAAAATTCTAAACGTACACAAACTATACCAGTTAATTAATTATATTTTTCTAAAAAAATTTAACTTTTGGAACGTTGAGCTAAATTTTTATTAAATGTAAAATATTTATATTATAAAAACATAATAAATTATTAACATTACTATATTTGATTGAAAAAAATTGATTACTTTAATGAAGCAAAAACTAACTTTTATTTGACAATTTTTAGCATTTATTAAAAAATAAATTATTATAGAGAAAATTTATCAAAAATTGCTACTTGTAAAAATTAAAAAAAAAATATTGATACAATTTTTTTAAATATTAAAATTAATTTGTTGTATCAAACTAAAGAAAAAGGTCATATTGATTTTTTAAATCTCCAAGTACGCATTTTTTTATTTTTAACCATATAACTATTTTATTATTTTTACTTAATAAAAATTTAAATAATTAATTTTTAAATAATTAAAATTTTGATTTATTAAATAATGACTTTGGTTAAATTGCACTGTACTTTTTTAAATATTGACATTTTTAAAAATATAAGCTCATTCCGATGTTAAACTCATTAAGAGCTTTCATTTGAGTACCCACATGCATTTTGATATATTTTTCATATATACATGTATATAAATATATAAAATATATAAAAAATTGATGTGGGTACTCAAATGAAAGGTCTCGATGAGTGTAACATCGGGATGAGCTTATATCTTTAAAAATGTCAATAGTTCACAAGATACAAGACACTTTCTTAATTATGTATCTAGAGATAGAGCATTTTCGAATGCAGTCTAAATACTTATTATAATAAATTGACTATCGGTGAGAATGATATGAAACCTTGAAAAGGCACAAATTCAAATCAAGACTTTTGCAATGACACGAAATTTCATTAAAAAAATTAAAAAACCCGATTTTATCATATGACTATCCTGGCCACAAAATTTCGCTTATTCTCTTAATAATTAATATTAATAATAAAAATAAAATATTTTTTGGAGTGCAATCTGTAAATTTTCTTACTTTGTAGTCTAGATATAAATCCGGATTAAATTTACACAATCATAATTAATAATTGGAAGTCTGAAACTATCTTTTAGAACAACTCCTATAAGCTTTCAATTATTCTTCATACTAACATATCCTAGATATTATTTACACTAGCATCAGTAAGTAGTCATTCATAATAATTTACCTAAACTATGATTGACAAAATATAATGTATTTAAAGCCTCATCAATAGTTCACGACCCGGCGTCTATCTCACAATGTAGGTCGTGTAAATGTCAAACTTACCGAGCTGAACTCCATGACTTTTAGGAGCCAGAGCGTGAGCGCAAGGTTCAGGATGACCATGATCATCAGCCCGAGCACCAAGGAGTATAGACACCTTTTTCGCCAGCCATAGAGCCCGAATTTGAAGCCTCCATTTCCAGAGGGGAGGTGTTGAGCAGGCTGCTCACTGTGCTGAGGCGTGCAAGACCTCGCGGAGGAGCTAGGCTGAGGAGGTTGGGGCTGTATCTGTATCTGAGGTTGTGGCTGGGTCGACTGTCCCGGCTGACTCTGCCTTGTGATCCCGTTGGTATCCTCCGGGTCGTCCGACCAGTTCGTCTGGCCCCGAGACATCCTGGAACACGTGTGGATTTATTACAATTCCAATTAAAATTATTTCTTGACAAATTTATGCAGAGATGGATACAATTGTCGGAATTATTCTCTTATCTGCTCGGACAGAATTAGTATGTATTAGTGTTGGTATCTTTGGTAAAATTTAGTCAGTAAAGTTAAATAATTGAGATATCTGGTTCAAGTTGGACGTCACGTTTGTGGGCATGCATATATAGCGGACGTGACCCTCAATCCATTCAGGAGCACGTATGGCACCACACAAGGAGCTAACGAGACACCCTGATAAATGTTAAGTTTCTCGATCTCTAAATCACTATTTTCGGGGTATACTTGCTTCTGTATGTCCTATTATATATTCCAGATATATTTCTGTACATTTATTTCTTTTATTCTTAAATTAGCATCGCGTAATCAGAGCAAAGAGTTCTTGGTACGGTCACGAGTTCTTACTAGAGATTTACCTGAATTAATTTTGTGAATTGTGTTTTTTTTTTATCACCGAAATTTTATCATTAATCTCAAAAAAGATGACGATATTAGTCCTCACCGTCAAGAGCTAGGATGGCTTACAATTAAATATCGCCGATTATATTATGCAGTTTGCTACTTATATAAATTACTAGCAGTCCACCCCGGGTTCGCACAGCCATTTAACAAAAATTTCAACATTAATTATGATTACTAAAGGTGTTTTCATGACCGAATTGTATATATATAATGAGTGTTTTTTCATGCCGTCTAGGTCAAATAACTAGTAGATGTTGTTCAAGTCAAGAGATACTTCCATCTTCCCTTATTGGTTGAAAGATATCCTCTCTGTACATGGACTGAGAAAGGTGGATGGTGGAAGGGGCCCGGTAGCTTAACTGGTAGAGCTCCTGACATGTTATCAGGGAGATCCAGGTTCGATTCCTGGCTTGTCAACCAACCCCATTTATTTTTTCGAAAGTCTGTCTTTACTCTCATTCAAAATAATTTCTTTCATTTCTTTCAATTAATTAACATCTTTAGTACTCGAATGGATACTACAAGCTAAGAGCTTTACTAGTATTCAAGTTTGATGGATTTCCATCGAACTTATGTACAGAGAGGATATCTCTCAACCAATAAGGGAAGATGGAAGTATCCATCTCTTGACTTGAACAACATCTACTAGTTATTTGACCTAGACGGCATGAAAAAACACTCATTAATTATGATGTTATATAGCCTATATCACCCGGGGATAGTGTAGCTTCCCAACAGTGAAAGAATTTTTTAAATCGGTTCAGTAGTTTCGGAGCCTATTCGATGCAAACAAACAAACAAACAAACAATCAAATCTTTCCTCTTTATAATATTAGTATAGATTAAAGAATGGAAAACCAGAGTATTTGCGTGAATTATTTGTTGAAGAAACAGACGTTCGAGTTCCAGAAAACATACCTCCTTCAAGCTACCTCCTTTTACTACGAACTACTTGGAAAAATCTTTTTTGGTGACAGTAATAAGACTTTGGGAAGAACTTCCACGTGAAATTGTAAATTCAAGCAGCTTGCATGTCTTCAAAAAAGAAGTCTTCAATTATTTATTGAATCTTGACAGATAAAATAACCTCAAATGAAGAGTAAATATTTGATAAAATTTTGATAAAATCTCAATTACTGTATATTAAGTCGAAAATTTAATTCATTAATGACTGTGATAAGGATAAACTTATTTTTTCCTTTCTAATAATTATTTACCAAGTGAATATCGATGTAATCCTAAATCAAATTTACCTAAATTTATCTAAAATATTCATATACATATATAGTTGTTCTATGTACTCACAAATAAGTTTACTTATGTAACAAATGTATTTACTATGTAGTTGAAAATTGCCATTTGGCTTGAGCTTTGACATTAATAAACGAAATTCTAAATTCTAAAGTCTAAATTATTTACAATTCTTTTTTTACATAATTGTTTATTCTGCTTTTTAAATTTATAAATTTTAAATATTTTTTATTAGTTGTAATTAAATACTGAAAATTGTTAGTCCTATAATTGGATTTATATTTTATTTTATTGTTTAATTTTTTCGAATTAAGAAAAAAATTTTTTTAAACTTAAAATTCAATAAAATTTATTTTGATTCAATAAAATAATTTTTAAACCAAAAAAATTATTTCAAAGTTTATTTAATTCCAAAATTTTTTTGTCTTGATTATAAATTATCAAACGCTTCAAAATTATTTTTTTTTTGAATCACAAATTTTTTTTTTAAATCAATTAAATTTTTAAAATAAAAATGTTTAAGAAATAATTTTATTTTACATTTAAAATCGTGAAAAAATTTTAAGGAAAATTGACTAAAAAATTAAAAATTTTTGACAACTGATCGTTACACCCAAATAAAACAGAATTATATCTGATTAAAAAGGGCCAACAGTGAAAGGGATTTAATTTATTATACTGCGCAACAAAAGGAAGAGTGGTGAATTTAAAAGAAATGAACAGTATAAAAGAAAAATAAAGCCAAGGGGAGTAAAAAAAGGAATGCAAAGTTAGCGACCACAAAACGTCCGACATAACTTTACTCCTAATCCCTGGTTGTAGCCGGAAGGCTTTGAACCGATGAAACCAAAACCCTTCTCATCTTCTTTTCTCTCGGTCCTATAGCACAGACTCGGCTCTCTTTTCTCATCATTGGTAGCTTTTTCCTCGGTGTCCTCGTTGTCCAGGCAGCATTACATTTGTGTGTGAATTAGTGGGTGCTTGTATTTTTGCAATAGGTAGAATATTTAATGCCCTAGTACAATACTCGGCCCTCTCGTGCGTAATTATACCTAAGCGGGATACAAAGCTTGACAGGAAGTAAGTTTGCTTGGAAGGAGAAAAAATAAGTAAACCGGGGAAAGGATTCGAGCGTCAAGAAAACAATAGAGAGGCTCTGGTTTTAAAATAAAATTATTAAAAATATAAACTTCTCGTTGAAGCTTTCGAGAACATGATCCATGAAATTACTTTCGATTACCTTAAAAGTTTTATTTTTTATTTATTTTTCAGTTTTATTTCCGGCGTGCAAAGAATAAAATAAATTAATCGATAATCGATTATAATAATTATTTGTAAATATTTATTCTAATCTTTAGCCTGTTTGATGCCGATTTTAATTATTTATAAAGATTGTTTTAATGTTTTATATATTTATGAATTTTTCAATCACACTTTCCGGCTTAAATATTCTATTAATAAAATTATTCATATTGAATTATTACATGAAAATTATTTCTTGATCTTTAAATGTCGGCGTCAGTTGTAAATTATTAATTTAAATTCTATTTTTTACATCATTTTATTGAAAGCCTTTTAAAATTTTTATCATCCAGACTAGGTCGAAATTTTAAAACGAGTATAAAAATATGTTAATAGTAGGACAGCATTGTAAATATATATCCGGCGGCGGTAAAACAAAAAACTTTGTCAGAACTATTTGAATTAATTTTTTTATTTTTTCTACCACTCATATGACGAATTTAAAATTTTTGTTGATTAATTTTTACCGAGGTAAAAATATTTTTTTCATTACTTAATCTGATTTTTTTTTATTTAAAAATTTGTAGGTGATTTTTCGCTGATTAACTCCAAGGAGAATTTTATTTATATTATAAAAAAAAACTCCGCGGAGAAAATGATTTATTTTTTTTTTTTAAATTTAAGTAATGATCTATAATTTTTCGAATTATTAATATAATTAATAACTATATACAATAATAAATTTTGAATATTGTAACATCGAGTCGAATTTAAGGCTTCTAATTGTAAGTGAAATTGAAGTGAGTATAATTAATTACTTGAATAGACCAGCTAATTTCCGTTGCCACAGATATTATCATAACTAATTATTATGTTCACTTGGAAAAGTTTAAGCTTGGGAGATATTTTCCCGTGACCCCGAAAACAGCGAGGTGACTAAAGCTCACCTCGTATTAACTGAGAAAGTGAGATATAAAATTGGTTAAATAACGTGAGAACGATGTCAGGACTTGGTGTGAGAGCCGCTCGTTTTCGAATTACCAAACTCGTTACCAACTCGTTTTCCAGCGCGTTATACCCACCAGTACATCGTTTAATGAAACTTAACTCCACCGTGATTTCGCACCAGGCTTTTTTTCCTTTCTCTTAATCATTATAACTCCAACTTCGATCTTTATTTCACTTTGCAGATTCATTTCTTTTCCCTGTTTATTATCCGCTCGCATAGCCGGTCATTTACGCTCGGCTCGGGACGCGGGTAATTTTATCCTCATTCACGCCACCGTCAATGCCCATTAAATAATTACTCTGAAAATTGACTACACGCCATTAAGTAACATATTAAGTTACGGGTTGTTTATTTTCAATATTGTTACGCAATCAATTAATTACTGGCATTATTATATAAATTTTCACAGTTTATTAATTAACTTAATACTTCATGATTTAGTTTAACAATTGAACGATTATTTAATTATTTTATTCAAATAGAATCAATTTAAATTCTGCAAAAATTTTAACAAATTTGATTATTTTCAAACTATTCAAAATTTTATTGATTTTTTATTTTAATTTACAATTAAAACTTTATAAAACTTAAATAGATCATTGATTTTTTTTGTTCAAATAAAATCAAATTAGATATTTTAAAATTTTCTTATTAATTTCTTCAATTTTATTAATTTTTAAATTATTTGAACTTTCAAAAATATCTTACCGATTTTCAATTATAATTATTGCCACTAAAAAATTTATAAAATAATATTAATTTACGAAACAAATAAAGCAAGCTTTTAAATCAACAAAAATTTCACTTTTATATTATAATTTTACAAAAAAAAAAAAAAGCCAATTGGATATAAATTTTTTAAAATTATTTTTGAAATAAATAATATACATAAAAAAATTAAATTCAATTTCAAAGCATATATGTTAAAATTTTTTACCAAATATATTTTAATATAAATCGTAGATATTTTTTAATTCAACTCTAATTCATCCAGTACTAAAACAAAAACAAATAGAGTTGAAGAAATGATAATGCATGTTTGGTGACTCATTTGATGAGCACGTTCCGGGTCCAGTTGAGGGTTGGGAAAAATAACAGCGACAAAGAACACTCACCCACACCTACATATACCCACACATCCATACCTAGACGTCCATAAGAGTCGGTAAGGCGTGTAAGCTCTGGCCATACAAGCACTGGAGTGGCATGGTAGTGGAATTACGGTCGAAGCGAGCGTTTTGCCACCACAGAGACCACACCGAGTCCCCAAACTCTTTGGAGCAGAGTCGTGTATACACGCGTATCTAATCGGTGTGTGGCGTCTCGGTGTGGTTTCTACTTGCTCCACTAAATATTTCAGGGGTTGCAGGGCTTCGATTCCCGGCGGGTGAGCTCGCCAAGTAGTGTAGGTCTCTGTACACACGAGCCAACAGATTAGTAGCACTTGCGACCAGCTACAGGCATCTCTATGCGGAACACGCATCGGATATATGCTGCGCAAGATAAGAAACATTTTTCTTTTTTGTTCTCTGTTGATGCTTTTTCGAATCTTTGGATGAAGAGATTCGAAGTTTGATGCTGCTATTAAATATGGAAATAGTGAATTGAATAACTGTATTTGAGGTAGTTGTACTATCAGATGTATTTTTTTTAAATTTACACAAATTTTGCATCGAATAATTTTGTGCAAAATGAAATTTTTGAACAATAGAATTTAGGAAACTTAGATTATTAAAGTTTGAGTTTTTAAGTGTTTTATAAATATATATTTAATTATTTTGAATAAGGTAAAAGCCCCAATAGATGATCACGTACCAGTATATGATCACTCCATGTATTTGTATATCTATATTCACAAATATAGGTATACAAATACATTGAGTGATCATATACTTGTACATGATCATATATTGGGGCTTTTACCTTACGGAAACATTTATATTAAATTTCTCTGTTTTTTGAAGGTTATAGCCTGCAACTAAATTCTTTTATAGCGAGAAAAATCAACGACTATGCGCCATCTATTGAAGATTTTTTGTACTACCTCTTTTATTTGTACTAATAATTCTAAATAGTGTTTTAAAATGATAAAATTATTTAGAATACGGTATAATTTACTTACACATGTGATTTTAATTAAGAATCCCACCTTATGATTTTTATAAAAAATTAAACTAACATTTTGCAGAAAAATAAAAAAATAAAAAAAAAAATTTTACGTTCTTTATAATTTTTTTTTATTAAATTTCTCTACTTTTTGAAGCTTATAGCCTGCAACTAAAATCTCTTGTAGCGAGAAAATTCAACGACCATGCGCCATCTGTTGAAGATTTTTTGTACTATCGCTTTTATTTGTACTAATAATTCTAAATAGTGTTTTAAAATGATAAAATTATTTAGAATACGGAATAATTTACTTACACATGTGATTTTAATTAAGAATCCCATCTTATGATTTTTATAAAAAATTAAACTAACATTTCATAAAAAACTAATAAAATTTTAAAAAAATTTTGCGTTTTTTATAATTTTTTCTTATTAAATTTCTCTATTTTTTAAACCTTATAGCTTGCAACTAAATTATCTTATAGCGAAAAAATTCAACGACCATGCGCCATCTGTTGAAGAGTTTTCGCACTAACTCTTTTATTTTTATTAATAATTCTAAATAGTGTTTTAAAATGACATCTTTTTCAATTTCTTACAACTTTATACTAATTAATAATATTCAAAAGAAATGAATTGAGATTATTGTTAATCTAAAAATTGTATAAATAAAAAATAAAAAGAGCTTTCTCTTAGTTCATAGGAAACCTACAAACTAGATGTCTATATTAAGCAGCAGATGGATCCGATTAGCAAATGGAATCGTAGGAATGTCCTAAAAGGTCGAACAGTACCGGGACGCTGGGGTTAATTATTTTCCACGGGGTCAGTTGTAGTCGCCGCACAGAGCTTATCGGTTGGTTAAGTGTACACCGCAATTCTGCGGTTCTTCGGTAGGGATTGGTTAGATAGAACATAGACCGTAGAATATATAACACGGAACATAGTGGAGCGTTAATAGTGTATAGTAGGCTTGCAATAGGCAGAGGTGCGGGGTAGATATGGGATACACCTAAATGTGTACATAGAAAGAGATGAAGTAGAAGGAGGGGGAGAAAGAGGACTATTGAGGTGTGGGAGTGGTGGTTCAAGGTAGGTGCGTCGGTGGAAGCAGGGGTCGTAAGCCAAACATAATTTAACTGGAATCGTCATTAATGGAGTCATTCGTCATATTTGAAACGATTCCAGTATGCTCACCAACGAGAATAGCCACAATGAACAATGTTAATTGTGCGGCAATTATACGAGCAAACTATTACTGGAAGAGAACCCTTTTCAATTAATTATTCTCTTACTATTATTTCTCCTATTTCTCCGGGTGGTATTAATAAATAGATACGTGGCTTATTTAAATCCAGGCTAGACCTGGATGGTAATATTTATGTGGGTAATAAAGTGATGTCAAGTAAGTTCTTTCTTTATTTATCAGGAGATTTACTGTAACCTATAACGACGTTATTGTTATTATACGGCTCGATTCTTTCATATGACAGTAGGGTTGGATATTTCCCGAGAGAATACATCAAATGGGTATAAAGCTTCGCTGTTATTGGCTGTGTGATTCAATCAGATGATCAAATATACCATCCGCTATATTTGATCTCGATTTTTTACTTTAGCAAAACAATATATTAAAATTGTATTTAATATATTAAATATATATTAGGACGCGGTGTGTTTTTAACGAATTTTTAACAATTTTTGACAAAATATTGTAGACTATTATAAAAACGACAAAGCAGCAGTTATTGTTTATTGACAGAGTTACTACATGAATCTTTATGGTATGTGATATTGGATTGTTAAGAAACTTTTGAGATGTTGTTGTAATATTAATTGTATAAAGCTTCGCTATTATTGGCTGTGTGATTCAATCAAATGATCAAATATACCATCCGCTATAATTGATCTCAATTTTTTACTTCAGCCAAACAATATATTGAAATTGTATTTAATATATTAAATATATATATTAGAAGGCGGTGTGTTTTTAACTAATTTTTAATCAGCCTTTGACAGTCAATGTGCTAGCATCCATGTTAGTATCAATGAGAACGAATGAAAATTTAATAATCCCCTGACGTTTTGACTTTTTTTTCTCATTTTCCCAACTCTTCTGTATACCGTTGAATATTATGCTATGATTATTTATTGTAAATATGGAATGCTAAATAAATTATTAATTATTAATAAATGGCTTTTGGTCGCTGTCTTCAGTAATTTTAGTTACAAAATATATTTGATATAATTAAAATTATTGTACACTGTTGCACAAAATATTTTGTATCTAATAAGTATTTATTTATAATAATGTAAAAGTTATATATTGAATATCAATTGTAAAATTATGTGACCCTGTTAATGGCTTTTAGCTGTTGGGTCTTTTCCAAAGAAATAAATAAATAAATAGAGTATTGTAGACTATGATAGGAACGGCAAAGCAGCAATTATTGTTTATTGACAGAGTTACTCCACACGCAAAAAAAAAATTGGGGCTGCCACATGATACATTCCTGTGGCAGCCACATGATTTTTTCATGGGGCTGCCACATGATTTTCCTGTGGCAGCCACATCATTTTTTCATGTGGCGGCCACATGATTTTCCTGTGGGATGAGCTTATATCGTTAAAAATGTCAATAGTTCACGAGATAAGAGGTAATTTCTTAATTATTGATATTTTTAAAGATGTAAGCTCTTCCCGATGTTACACTCATCAAGAGCTTTCATTTGAGTACCCACATGCATTTTGATATATTTTTTATATATACATATATATATATAATATATATAAATATATGAAAAGTTGATGTGGGTACTCAAATGAAAGGTCTCGATGAGTGTAATGTCAGGATGAGCTTATATCTTTAAAAATGGCAATAGTTCACCAGATGCAAGGTCATTTCTTAATTATGTATCTAGAGATAAAGTATTTTCGCATGCAGCCTTAATTCTTATCATAACAAATTGACTATTAGTGAGAATGATATGAAACTTTGAAAAGGCACAACTCCAGATCAAGACCTTTTTAATGATACCAAATTTAACCATAAAAACCCATTTTATCATAAAAATTTACTGGCCAGAAAATTTTTCTTATTCTCTTAATAATATCGATTATTATTATTGTTATCATCATGATAATTATTATTGTTGTTTTTAACTATTATTATAGTATTGCCTGCCACATGAAAATCATGTTGTTGTCACATGAAAATCATGTGGCAACCACATGAAAAAATCATGTGGCTGCCACAGGAAAAAATCATGTGGCTGCCACAGGAAAATCATGTAGCAGTTACATGAAAATCATGTAGTAGCCACAGGAAAATCATGTGGCAGTCATATGAAAATCATGTGGCAGCCCCAATTTTTTTTTTTCCGTGCATAAATATTTATCGTATGTCATACTGGATTTGTTAAGAAATTTTTGAGATGTTGTTATATTAATTGTTTTATATTTGTGAATTTTCCACAGGCGCCTGAGGAAGGAGTAATAAACTCCGACACGTTGCGCTAAAATAAAAATTTAGTATTGACTTATTTTCATGATCCTTAATCCTCGGATTACATTACATCAATTGTATTTAATTTAACCTACTTAAATTTGATTTGAGTTAATTTGGTCTTTAAGAAAATTTTTGGTAACAGAATATAAAATACTTTGTAAAAATAATTAATCAATTTATTAAATTGTATAATTTTTTATCAGATAAATTTTTTTTCATGAAGAAAAAAAATTTTATTTTTAAAAGGATGTTTTGCTGTTTGATTTTTGGTATTATTGTGATGCGTATATAATAATGTTACGGGTGAGTTAATTGGCAACGGAGTGAAATGGGTGAGTACAGAGGGAGCGTAACAATGGTTGTAGATGGTTGATGGTGGATTGATGAAAACGAAAATCTGAATAGTACGTTTGTGTCATCGAAATTATTATTTGTTTATGCGTGTATCGGGTCAGTTGATATTGTGGGTATGTAAAGTGGCGAATGGTATACACTGCAAAGAGTACATTACACCACGCGAGACCATTAATTATTTCATTTTGGCATCGATAAACGCACCACACGTGGCTTTGAGTTCATAAATTTTTCAAATCGTAATGGATTGTTTATAAATAAGGAAATACTCAGACGATTTGTTTGTTCTATTATAGCATTTGAGTCAACATGTGCTTTCGATTTATTATTATTTCATTTTCATTAGTTAGTAATTGTCATTTAACAAGTTGAAGGTGACTTTAAAGTCGAATTAAAACGGACAAATCGACATTTTTATATTATTTTTTAATAAAATATTATTATTATTTTTTTCCATTAACCAGCTTCAGAATAATTTACTTTTGATAAGTCTATTAACCATAACCTCGTTAACAACTTTACGAGGTAGGATCCTTTATCTGTCATCGAGAAAAAAATTTTTTTGTTCCCTTCCCGGATTACTATTTAATAAAGCAGTATTGTATGGCTCAATTTTGTGATCGTTATAAAGCTATGAGTTATAACATTATTCTCATCGGATTACATAAGAGATATTCTCGGTTATTAAATTTATAAAATCATGTAAATTGATAGGGATGATTTTGCGCGGATAAATAAATTCGCGGGGTATCATTTTTCTCGGTATTTCTAAAAATAATGAATTCTGGTACAGTGGGCAGTAACCTGATATTCTCTATCTGCAGTTGAACAATGCTCGATAATTCCCCAGAATCATAAGTAGCGCCCGCAGGCGTACCTCCTGGTTTTAGTATTAAAATTACGTAGTCGAGAAAATTTGCCAAGGGACTGCTCCGAGCAACCAGTCTAGTGCAGATGTGAAAATGTCTCTGCTTCTTTAATAAAATAATTCATTCATTATCGATCTACTTTTTTTTTGAATGAGATGGAAAATATATTAATATTAATATTAATTTAACTTTATCATTGAATTTTTATTATGCATGTCTATTTATTGAAATATCATGTACATTGTCCACTGTACAGTGTCCCCTGCCTGATGTTGCGACATATCGTAATATATGAATTATTAATTTTCTGCAAATCCAGTAAATCATGGGCACAATAGCTAATCAACATTAAATTTATCTGAATTAATGTAATGTGTGACCTTGTTTTTTTTATTAACACTACCTGTTAAATTATTTTATTTGTCATTTGTCATTTATTATTTATTATTTCCACTAATTGTAATTGCAGCTTGCTAAAATTAGCAAATTATTCACACAAAACAAAAATTAACAAAGTTTGGTAAATTCAAATTTGCATAATTTAAACGTTAATATTATACTCAAATTATTTAAATTAATGTTCTTGTAAAAAAATTTCCATTAAAATCTAATTCTAAATTTTTCAAGAATTATAAATAAAATATATTAATTAGAAAAACGATCTACTTTGCATTGTAGATTTAAAAACTTAAATTTGAGCTAAATTGTTCAAATTATTTGTAAGTAATTTAATTGATAAAACTTGTTTCAGCTATAAAAAATTTTATCTTAGTTTAGTCATTAATTTTCTGCAAATTGAGTAAATCATGGGCACAATAGCTAATAAACATTAAATTTATCTGAATTAATGTAATGTATGACCCTGTTTTTTTAACTTCCCGCTAAGAAAATCGAAGATTTTCAAAATTCGGTAAGTTATTGGTTTCACCCCGTTTTTCGAAAATTGAGTTTTCATCAGATCTCGACGTTTTAAGGTCACAGGAAGCTTTCCTGACTATTCCCGCGATGGTGTCCGTGCGGCTGTGTGTGTGTGTGTGTGTGTGTGTGTGTGTGTGTGTGTATGTATGTAAACTTCTTATAACTTTTGAACGGCTTGACCGATCGGATCAAAATAGGTGGCGATCCAAAGAGTATCATTGCCATTAAATTTCGTGAAAATTTGAATCAATTCGGTTCGCTAAATTTTGAGAAATCTCAAAAATAAAATTTTCAAAAAATCATTTTTTTGGAATAATTTTTAAACGGTTGCATCGATCAATTCCAACAACTATTCCGCTCTTGAGTTTGAAAAACCACGTCGATTGCCACCAGTCCCGTCAAAATCGGTTGATTCGTTCGAGAGTTATCGAAAACGAAAAATTTCAAAAAAAGTGTTTTTTTTGGGATTACTTCGAAATTCCTCGTTCGATCGATTGAAACTTAAAAATCTGTGATGAGGTTTCAAAAACTGCGTCGAATGCCACCAACCGCGTAAAAATCGGTTCATTCATTCAAAAGTTATTGCGGTTAGAAAATTCAAAAAATAGTGTTTTATCAAACTTCCATCAGACTTTTGAGCTCGAGGAGCTCAAATGCATAAAGAAGCTATCTCTTTGAGCTCGGAGAACTCAAAATAACACAGAAATTGTACTTTTGAGCTCGAAGATTATTACCCTACAGATTAGATATTTGTACCATATAAATGGACAGCGGAGCTCTCGGTCCACTTCACTTCCCCCCTCCGTGGGCATCAGGTAGCATCTCAGGGTAGTAGGAAGTGGTAGATTATAGTAAGTTAGCGATTAGCTATTTACTGAAGTTTGTTGTTGTTGTTGTAGTACAACAACAACCAATCATCACAAATTTGAGATAAAATACATTAGAAATATACTTTTTTTTTTTACAATTTTTAATTGTATTAAATTATTGAAATTAAATTATTTTATTTGTTATTTATTGTTTATTAGTTCCAATAATTGTAGTTGTAGCTTGTTTAAATCAGTAAATTATTCACACAAAACAAAAATTAACAAAGTTGGGTAAATTGAAATTTCCATGATTTAAAGCGTTAATATCATACTCAAATTATTTAAATTAATGTTCTTGTATAAAAATTTCCATTAAAATCCTGGATATTATTTTTGATTTTTCAATAATTGTAAATAAAATATATTAATTAGAAAAAAGAGAGATGAAAAAGTAAAAGTTTTTGGAAAAAAATTAATTTTTATGAATTAAATTAATTGATATAAATTATAAATTAATTAAATATTAAAAATTAATATTTAAAAATTTTAATTTGAGAAAAATTGTTCGAATTATTTGTAAGTAATTTAATTGGTAAAACATTTGTTAGCTATAAAGAAATTTATTATAGTCTAAAAATTCCGAATTTAAAAAATTTAATCCAAGTTTTAATGAAAAAGTTTTGATTTCTCGAATTTATTTCTCCAATAATTATAATCGATATATAAATTTAGAATAACCCTTCTAGCAATCGCATTATCGGAGATCTAGATAAAAGATTACTAGGACGATTACCTGGTCAGAATGACCTTTTCGGTTTATTTGAAGCCATTAGATCCCCAACATTAACTTCTGTCTTTTAGTTTCCTTTATTATTATTTTCCATGCCACCGTAGAATTTAATATTTTACCTCTCTGCTCTAGCATGCAGCTCTTGGACTTTATCACATTGAAACAAAAGCTACGTGTCCGCCTCCCCGACCTTTTTTCAATTTTCACATGTTCTTTGTTCTACAGAATTACTTACACAGTAAAACAATACGATGTTAATAAAGATTAAAAGAAAAAAAATTTTTAAAAACAGCACTCGCGTTTGATATTTCAATTGAAACATTATCTCGGACGCGAAGTAAATCATTTAAACGAAATTATCGAGTTTTCTGTCACAATATTTCGTTATATAAACATACTGGTATTATTTAATAATAATAATAAAAAAGCTGAAATTTAAACACAGCATTTAATTAATATCAATATAATTTTAAAATCTTATGAAAACTTTTATTTAAAATTTAAACTATTTAACACCCACTCTGTTAATTGTCACTGAGCAATTGGTATCAATAATTGAAATGCAACTCACAAAAGTCATAATCATAGAATGTTAATTAATATTCAATTAAATTTCAATTCACAACTGTAGATTGTTTATAAATAAATATAAATTTGTAATTAATAACTACAATCACTGTCACAAATTGGAAAACGAAGATAATTAATATCGATGGTGAAATAATTAATGTAAAACTTAACTGATTCGACATAGACAAGAATAATTGTTATTGTGGTGAGCGCAGTGCAAATAGAAGTAAATGATAGTAGTATCAGAGTGGTATCACTCTTCTCGATAAAACTGTTTCGGGTAGATTGACTTTTCTACTTTCCACTTTACTTGTTTCTGCTTGGATTTATTTCGGCTCGGAGAGTCTTAAGAGAATGGAAGTGGCTGAGAATAGAAAGCGGGTCATCATCACAACAATATTCATCATCGTCATCGGATAATAATAATGTGAGTTCAGACTCCCGGATTTGTGACAGTACCGAGGAATAAAAGGTTCGCGTTACTTGTGGATAAGTCAAAAGAGATGTCATATATTTATACATTTTTGTGTTGCATGAAAATGGATAATTTTAGATTATCGACCCTGAAGAATTAGTGATGCATAGCTACATATGGTCATACATGAATTTTAGTCATATTTGACAACATATGATCATATATGTATGATCATTTATGATTACGTGTTTATGATCTTGTATTTATGATCATTAGTGACCATGTATTATATTATATTTATGACTATATACAGAGTGTCCCAGAAGTAACGGACGCCATTGTAGCATCTGATAAACAAAATAATTCTGAGACGAAAAGTCCTAAGCCATTTTTTAATCAGATGCATAGATAATTAATTATTAATTAAAATAACGTCCTTTTATGCGTTAGAGAGAGAGCACTAGTATCAAGTCAAGTGCGTTCCAACGAAGACGCTTGCACGTGTGAATGTCTAAGTAAATATGTGTGACTACGTTAGCTATAGAAACTAGTTAGTCATACAGTTAGTTGTGTCTTTGTTTGGCACATACTTTACTGGACACTGGCGCTCTCTCTCTAACAAATAAAGAGACGTTATTTTTAATTAATAATTAATTATCTATGCGGTTAATTGAAAAATGGCTAAGGACTTCGTCTCAGAATTATTTTTTTCATCAGATGCTACAATGGCGTCCGTGACTTTTGGGACACCTATAATTGTATATTTATGACCATGTATGACCATCTATGATCATTTATGACCATATATAACTACTGCTAGTATATATGACCATTTATGTTCACGTGTTTGTGATCATTCATGATGATGTATTTATGATCATTGGTAATGAATGATCATAAATATGACCAAGTGTTCATGACTATGTATCAATTCGTATTTACTAGCAACCTTGAAGTCATTATGTGCGTGCCGTGACTTGTAAACTATAAAAAATTGAAATTTTGCTTTATTAAATAATGACTTTTGTTAAATTGCACTGTACTTTTTTAACTATTGACGTTTTTAAAGATATAAGCTCATCCCGATGTTACACTCATCAAGAGCTTTCATTTGAGTGCCCACATGCATTTTGATAAATTTTTCATATATTCATATATATAATATATAAATATATAAAATATATGAAAAATTGATGTGGGTACTCAAATGAAAGGTCTTGATGAGTGTAACATCGGGATGAGCTTATATCTTTAAAAATGTCAATATTTCACAAGATACGAGGTCATTTCTTAACTATTGATTAATGACTTTTGTTAAATTGCACTGTACTTTTTTAACTATTGACATTTTTAAAGATATAAGCTCATCCCGATGTTACACTCATCAAGAACTTTCATTTGAGTACCCGCATGCATTTTGATATATTTTTCATATATACATATACATAATATATATATAAATATATGAAAAAATTGATGTGGGTACTCAAATGAAAGATTTCGATGAGTTTAATGTCAAGGTGAACTTATATCTTCAAAAATGTCAATAATTCACGAGATACAGGGTTATTTCTTAATTATGTGTCTAGAAATAGAGCATTTTCTAATGCAGCCTAAATACTTATTATCATAAATTGACTATTGGTGAAAACGATATGAAACCATGAAAAGGCACAACTCCAAGTCAAGACATTTCTAACGATACCATATTTAACCATAGAAACACATTTTATTATAAAAATACACTGGCCACAAATTTTGCTTATTCTCTTCATAATATAGATGATCATGACCATATATGCCTATATTTTTATGATCAATGATCGTATATAATCATATATTTATGATCATGTATGATCAATGATCATCTATTATCACGTAATTATGAACATCTATGACCATATGTGATCATACATATATAATCATATAAGACTATGTATGACCATGTAAGATCACGTATGACCATAAATAATTTATTATTCTGAGTGGAAAAAAATAGAAAGGATGAATAAAGAATAAGAACGTGTAAGAGGTCACTCCGCAAAAGTTAAGAGGTCGATTGAGTTAGGGGGTTTGAATGTGTAACGAGACGGGCGAGGAGAATTTACGACCCCGTCTTTTTTCGTACGAAGCAACTGTTGGTGGATCGAACTAATGTTAGAACTCGATGTAGGTGTCGGTGTCGAAGTAGCTGGGCGACCCTTAAGTTAAGCAAAGGGGAACGTGGGAATGTCGGCTCTAATCCAAACAGTAGTGAGCTATCGACAGAAAGATTTATCTCAGAGAGAGACGGAAGTCAGGTGTAGAGTCGACTCAACAGTTTTCAAACCCACGGGTTTCATGGAGGAATTAAATTCAACCCCCTGGCTTCCACGATAAACGATTTATTTAATACCGAGATATCCAAAGTTTGTGACGTTTTAGAGCGGTTGTTTGGGTCTGTAGACTCTAAACCTCACTTCGTTATTGATTCACTGGGTCAATGTTGTAAGACACTCCTGTAAATTTTATTCCAAACTAAATCATCTCTCGAGCGCAACATTTTTTAGTCATTATCATAAATAGTTAATCGTTTGCATCGATAACGATAAAAGTTGAGTTGTTAGTAATTATTAATTTGTGATTAAGTGGCGGTAATGATGCAGTGTATTTTAAACTTATAATTACGTTATATTTTAGTGGATAATGACGTTTTGGTCGATAAAGCTTTTAAAATATTAATATTTTATTAGAGCTGACATTTTGCTGATGTGAATAATTGAGTAATGTTTGAAATGTAAGCAACGCTATTCTTATTGCCGAGGCTGAAGGCTGTCGAGTATCGTGAGGCCCGAGATCTGTGACGTAAGGTCTTACCCCCAGCCCGTGACAAGACTCGCCCTCACTCAACGAGGGTTGAGAGGACTACGAGAGAGATTGTTAGGGGCATTTCAACGCCACCCTTCATGAGGACCTCACGCGATGGGTCCTAGTACAACGTCACCCAGTCATTGTCATCCCTTAATTATATTGGCTTTCATTAGCTGTCTCATTTCGTAGTCATTGTCGGGTTATTACTTGTAGATGTATAAATAAATATGAGTGGTATACAAAATATAAACCTCGAGTCTTACAGAAAGTACTTTTAATATCTTTATTTATTCAGAAAATTGGCTAATTACATTTATTATTTAAAGTTCATTGCTAGCTTAATTATTGGAAACTTATATTTATCACTAAAGCAATTTTTATTGACTTAAGAATAATTAAATTGTGGTTAATTCGTTATAGATTCATTTTTTAGGCAATGTTATCTTTTGATGAGCATAAAGGATATTTTCAGTTTAGCTTATCGTAAATTTTTAGTGGCCATATTGGTTAATAAATAAGAATACCAAAATCATTTTCCAACTTTCCATTTTTCCTAAAATTTTTTAAAGTCGAATTTTTCAAATTATTAAAGAGAACGCTCTATATCTTGAGAGATATCAATCAATGAAAATTAAGTTAGCAATTTTTAAAACATATTTTTTTTGTTTTAATTGAATTAATCAAAAAATTAAAAACGTCGGCTAACTTTGGTATTATTATCAATCATAGTAATTTGATTTATAAGATCTTTTTTTTAGGAAATTAAATTTTCCAAACTAGTTTGGTTCTAATTGTTTTTTTTTTTTAATTCAGTAATTACCATTGTCTACCAAAGACAGCAAATTCTTCAACTACATAAATTGATTGATTTCAAACGCTACTTTATTTGTCAACAGAAATTTAATTTACAAAGAATTGTTGATTAACTTACTTACCTATTATTTATTTTACTTTTTTTTTTTTTTTTTATTTTATTTTTCTTTTTAAATTTCTCAGTATAAATCCTCACACAGAAAAATGTTCAAAAATTTTCAAAATGAAATTACAAAATAATTTAAAAACTTCTTTTACTGGATTACGTGTTCTTTAATGTAAATAAAATGTATAATTTTGCCATTCGGCTACTGCCTTGGCATTAAAACTAATAAATAAATAAATAAATAATTAGTGAAATGACCTAAAAAAAAAAAAAAACAAGAATTTTACATAAAAATTTTGACTAAAAAATCTTTCCACGCTCTGAAAAGTACTCAATATTAAAGGCTCAAATTTTTACACGGTAAAAAGTAAACTGTAATATTCACTCGGATTCTGGTTAATTTTTATAGTTTCAAACAGTAAAGCGGACATCGGGGTGGCAAAAATATAAATATTATAGAACTTAATGTAGAAAGTATAAAAGCCACAATTTATAATTTAATATCCAAAATAAGTGATTAGTAGCTGTCACTATAGTAAATAACGACTCTTTCATCTTAAAAAATTACAGTTTCAAACAGTAAAAATTGCCATTTCAATATATATAGTCCATATTATGAGGAGAAGGGGAACTCAAATGAAAGAGAAGGGGGTCTCACTCTGGGAGAATTTAACTTTTGAAACAGTAAAAATTATACTTTTAAAATATACATTTTACCAGTCCAAGCAAGTCAATAATTACAGTTTGATTTTTAGCGTAGCGTTTAAAATTTACCATTTTACTTTGTAAATATTGACGTTTCTTGTATTAGAAATTTACTAACTTTATTTTATACTTTTTACATATCATAAGATCATTTTTTAGGTACGAAATGATAAATATCAAAGTCTGAATTCTTAATTATTATACTTTAACATTTTAGATTTACATAGCGAATATTACTGTTTAAAATAGTATTTTCTTCCATTTAAAGAGTAAATTGTAACGTTTAAATGGTAAATATTATAAAGTGAATAGTAAAATCACGATTTTACTGTTTGAAATGGTAATTTTTAGCAGTCGATCATTACTTATTATAAATCGACTGTTATTTATTACAGTTTACTTTTTTCCGTGTAAGGATTCACATCAGAAAATTTTGTCCCCAGAAAAATAAGTGCAGGCAGCAGCTAAGAAAAGAAAAATCCTTGAGTTAATCCAGCGCTAAATAAAATGATGCAACAATAATTAAATCTAGAGTAACATTGTGAGTGCAGAGGACCGAAATGGACAGGAAGATGGCAAGGAAAGATAGTTTGACAAGGGTAGAATCTCATCTAGAGTCATCCCCATATATCTGTATATCCAGTGGGAGATTCGAGGTTCAACGAATGCGTTCTGAAACAGTCCTGGGGGTGGCTGGGGTGGAAAACCCTTCCGCTACTGGTGTCTCTGGTTATCATTCGGTTGGTCGCTCGCTCGCTCACTCACTTTAGCCTGGGGTGTGCGAGCTCGTTTCGAAGTTGGAATAAACGGATTATTCGTTCGCTCGACAACCCACTAGACTGCTCGAGATGGGAGTGAGGAGTGAGGAGCACCGTAGCCAATGTACAATGCACGTAGTCTTCGGTTGGCTAACGCGGCATGGGGTGACGGTAATGTGATTCCACACTGAGTTGCGGCCTGGCCAGGGCCTGCCTGTCCGCCAACTCCGAATGCTACATCCACACACAGCTCAATGACCTTTTCTCTTCTGTATCTACATCTACATCTACAGCTCTGTACTGCACACCTTTGTCTTTGTCTTTGCCTTTGTTTCTGTCTCTGGGTCTCACTTTATACATCACCTGAATACAACACGAGAGAATTCGAAATTCATCTCTGACTGGCAACGGCGGAACTCAACAAGACTCTGATAAACTACAGTAAAACTAATTTCTAGTTATCGCTATTTTGTTATTTTCTCTTACCTTTTTAAGGTTAAGATAAAATCTACAAAAACTTTTTATTTAATTTAATTCAAGAAAATTAATTTCTTCAAAATTATTTTCTTCGTTCAAAATTTTTACTCTTGAATCAAGTTAACTCTTTTATCAGTACATAAGTTAAATATACACAGAAAGAAAAATTTCTTGACTGGAGAACAAAATTCTTGGCTCAAGAAAATTTTTGGGTGCCTGAAAGAAGACCAAAGTTGTGTTGGCCGAAGTAAAAATTTTTCTTGAAATTTTATTCTTGGTGGAAGTAATTTTTTCTTAATTCAAATTATCATAAATACTTGATACAATAAATTTTTATATTTGATCAAGATTTTTAGATAGTTTAGGGAAGCAGCGCCACCTACTTCAGCTGAGAAAAAAATTTTCTCACCTTGAGAAAATTTTTCTCTTGAATATTTGATACCCATTTTATATTATTTTAGCGTGCAATTATACATATTGAATGAAAAAAAATGATTCAATATTATTTGATCTTCCCATTTGATATTTTAATCAATAAAAATGTTAATAAAAATTTACTTCTATCGAGATATTTAATTTTTTGGAGTAAAAGAGAAATTTTCTCAAGACAAGAAAATTTTCTTCTATCAAGAACTTAATTTTTGGAACAAGAGGCTGAATTTTCTCAAAACAACAAGATTTTCTTGGATTAAATAAATTTTCTTGGATCGAGATACGTATTTCTTAAAGCAAGAGAATTAATTTTGTTGGAATAAGTGAAATTTCTTGTGTAAAAAAAAAATTTTTTTTTTCGCTCAAGAAAATAGTCATGAAGAAAAATATTTTCTTGGTTCAAGTGAACCTTTTTTTCTGTGTAGAATTTTTATTATTTATTGTAATTTTATTTTTATACTTTGAAGATTCAATAATTCGTAGTTTGTTTATTATATTTATTTATTTACTTAAAATATAATGTTCCTAATGTGAAAAAGGCCTATAAAAATTTTTTTTCTTCCTAATCATAAAATTTAAAAATTTATCGAAATAATAAAAAATAAAAATTCTGTTTTATATAAAATTATGATCAAAAAAAAATTTAATTTTAATTTTCTAACATACGGCTTAAATTCAACGTTTTAAATTTCACAAAACGAAAAAATAAATCACCACAATTGATCACGTTTGCGTTGGGGAAATATGAACAGTGTAAATTTACAGACGTGACGTAAGGCGTCTATAAAATATAAGACAAATATTAAGCAGCCGCGTGAGTGAAAAAGATAAATAAATGAGTAGATAAATATTCCTGATAAACAAACAAATATAAAAAAAATGAATGTTGATAGAGAGTGGAAAGATAAAAGTGTAACTGTATAGCAAATGCACAGACGGATAACCACTTACACGGATAGGTACACACGGGAATTCTTGGTACGAAAACACCTGTAGGTAGTTACATAAACATCATCGCTGTGGAACTGGAGCTCGAGAGAATCGTTGTACCTTAAGAGGCAAATAGGATGAATACGGATTTGGAGATACGATAACAAATAGAAGCACAAATCTATGAACACATAAACAGCCGATGTTGTGCTGGTGGAAACATGAAGGGCGAACTTTAACTGTACGCCAAATATCAAATGGCTCGATGTTGTGTTGAACATGGACATGAGCGAAGAGAGAGAAAGAGAAAGAGGAATTTCGGTGTAGTCTGGTGAACTCTATTTAGTGTTGTAGTCAGGAGTTGTAGAAACCTGGGATCTCTGGGATGGTGTAAGGGTGGAGGGTGAGCCAAAGTCAAACTGTAACCATCTCTGTGTAGCTTGAGCTCATATTATCGAGTTACCCGCCGGAGTTTCTAGCTCAAACAAACAAATGGAGCCGGGATACCACCAAACTCTCTCCCGGCTACGACGTTGCACCTTTCAAAATGCCTGATGCTTGTTTTATTCAAACTTTTACGTTTTTATAATCCAATCCTTCTTTCTTGTCGATCATGGTTTTTGTTTTCTACATGATTTATCATTGCGGGTCGAGTAATCGATCATTTTAGCCGCAGTGATGCCAATTAAGTTGATAACGTTCTGATGTTCTGAGTAAAGTTGGTAATTATTATTTATCTTGTTCTGCATTTTTTTCTTTTAAATTTTATTAAGGATGTGTACTGATAAAAGGATTTTTTTAAATCTATGACAAGAGTATTTAATAATAAGCCTTATTACTAGTTAAGGAGGTCCTTTCGCCATCAATGTTGAATAAAAAATATTAGATTATGCATAAAATTAAGCTTTATCTAATAGTTAAAGTCCTTATTTATCTACTAGTGAAGTTTAATTTATTCTTCAACGTGCATATTTTTGAAAAAAAAATTTCTAAAAATGTTAGTATTTTTTTCGAGTCTTGCGAGAAAGTCAGACCTTAACAACTTTCTCGAATTATGACATTAACCACCGATTAGATAGGGTAAAAAAAACTCAAAATAAGGTTTTCGAAATATTCAGGTTTCATTTTTTGCAATAAAATATATAAGATGCCGTGAAATTTATGGAGAAATTAAAATTATAAAATCACAGAAAATTTTTGAGTAACCTACATTTAAATGGCGACAGAACATTTGGCAACGTTGCGTAGCGCGCGAGCTTCAGACCATTCAATAAATTCAAACTAAACTTTAACGCACTTATGTTTATCATACATACTTGTTAATTAATTTATTGTTAACAAATTTTCACATTTCATAATTGAAAAATAAAACAATAATTAAAAAATACTAGCATTCTTGCCATGAAACATTATAGAATGTTATAGTTTTATGACTAAGCATTTTTAATTAATTTATTTATTTACACTGACTGCAAAAACTTAAACATGGTTAAGGTTATATTGTGCAAATGAAAATGTAAACAACCGATATATAGCGTTGCCAAATCACGGACAGGTTACTAACAGCTGATTTACAAGAGTCAAATTAATTTTTGTATTTAACTATTTTTTTTTTTAATTTTCAAAATTTCAACGATTATTGCCTCATATACTATTTATTTTTTAATTTTAGGAATTTTTATGAGTTTTTTATTTTAATTTATCGAATATTGACTACTACAATTGTTGGAACTCAACTGGAGCGAAAGGACTTCCCTTATAAATTATTTTCTCACACATTAATTAATATCCATTGAAAATAAATCATTTATTAATTGCAATTTATTAACAAATTAAGGTTAAAATTATACGGATATGATCCAAAACTGATCAATTAGTCATAAAAATTTTTTGATGCAGAACCACAACGAAAGTAGCGACAATAGATTGAAAGTTTGGAATAAAATATTCGGTAAAGTTGAGGCCAAGACGAAAGAAGAATGAAAAAGTTGAAGAATATTCAGTAACAGATACAGTTTCGCGACTCTTGCTGTTAAATAACTTGTTCAATAAACAGATAGGATATAACTTTCGGTCAAATACTCGGCTCGTTTAATATTTGCGGAACTTTTCCTTCTCCGGTGGCAAGCTATTGTAGGGATAAAACTTGTCCGCCTTTTACTTTTTGCTATCTTCTCTTTACTTTCTTCTCTCAGCCGTTTTTTGCTCGCCTGATTTTCAATACACCTCTTTCAGAAACCAGTGGTGCCGTTCGCGGGCATATCTCTTGCTAAATGGAATGGATAAATTCCAGTGATATTCCCTCATAGTCGCCGATGGCACGTCTCGAGATTCATCCCTCTTCTTCCGCCCTCTCTTTTTCTTCTTTGGATTCCTTTTACCGAGTGAAAATTATCGGTTATCGATATACTAATATATTTACTTTCTTTTTTCTCGGAATATAATTTGCACCGTTGATCTAATAAATTATTTATAGATTTTAATCTTTTATTTTATACAGTGTACAAGTATTTGCCGTTAATTTTACGTCTGAGATACAAAATTTCGTACTACTTGAGTGACCATCAAGACCGTTTAATTTTATGTGCAATAGTTTCTCTCCCTTTACTGTAAAATAAAAAAATAACTTCTCAATGAAAAGCTGCGTAATAGAATTAAAATTAAAGTAGTTTAAGATTTCGATAGTATATCGATCGATCTTAAACTTGAGAGCCAGTTTAACCTTAACTCCTAAACTTTTCTCTCCTTCTCTGTTCTTAAAAATTTCCTTCTCCGTGCATAGAGTTCTTATTGTTAACGCCGATACTTTGCTTGCTGAAAAGTTTCTCCTGGAATATTAGTTGCTCGTCGTCGCAGCTTGCAAGCCCTACACAGAGCTAGAGCAGAGGTAAGGTGTCGAAGATTGAAACGTCGTATCAGTTAGCCTACCAGTTTCGAGAGAATATAACTATAATGCAAAGTTAAACCTCCGCATACATTTTACAATTCTTGGTTTAATATTTTTCTCGATACTTTACAGTTATCTTTTCATACTATACTTACTATATATTTTTGTACATAATATGAAAAACTTTTTCATTGTTATCTTTTCTCCTATTTATCTTTCTTACTTTCTTTTGTGCACCAATGCAAATTTACGTAAATGGTTTTTGCATTTCGTTGTCATTAAAAGAGTATTTGTATTATTTATTCATAAAAATTTTGTAAGTCGTAAGTCTTTTGCAATTTTTAATAAGCTTCGAAAATAATAATAATAATAATAATAATAATAATAATAATAATAATAATAATAATAATTTCCATTTATTCAGAAGATCGGTGATTTCACTAATTGAAGAGTTCTGGCTTTGAATTACTGAACTCTTCAATTAATAATAATAATAAAAACAATGTAATTCAAAATGAAAACATTTTAAACAATACTGAGGATTTATTCCCATTTATTTTAATTCTATTCCATTCAGTCAACATTTTTTTTATTTTATATATCTTTTTTTTAATAAATCCAACCATCAATAAAAATAACAAATCGAGCTCGACACCAAGAATATTAAATTCAAGAATCACGATATTATGAAACGTGGTAGCAAACAATAAAATAATAACTCAGTTGAGGATTATTTTGAATATAGTATTACCAAGAGAATATTTTTTTCCAGGGCTCTCTTCTATCATCGCCCATCCGTCTTTCAATTACCCACATCACCATTACTACCACTACGACAACGACGCATTGCCAGTGTACTTTGCTCTTTTGACCTTTTCGTTTTAGTTCTTTGTTATTCTTATTATTTCCTTTTTTTTTTAATTTTTTATTCTGCTTAGCTCCACTCTATTCTATTTTTTACCATCCTGTTTTATTTTCCATTTTACCGCGATTTTATTCTGTTGTCTGGTGGATCTGAGTAGCACGGTAGCTAGTAATTAGGCAGCATTGCGTATACATAAAAATTTGTTAACCTTTTACAACGTTAATGGGCACCAGCTTTGGAATAACAACCTTTGTTCTTCCTCTTTCTCTATTATATGTTTTAGTTTTTTTGTTTATTACTTTGCCTGATGACGTTTTTCCTCGTTCTCGAGCAACGCTAATTTAACCCTCTCGAATTAGTGAATAAAATAAAATAAATTATTCACTGTGCTAGGTACAATGTTTAAGTATTTTCTACCTCGTGAGTTTTAATCGATAAAGAATTCAATTTATTCTTAGATAACTGAGGTCTAGTCCTGGACGCTGCGTACACACGGCCGCGGAAAAAATACAAAAGAGATAATGTATAAAAGATTGAAAGAAAGGATACACAAAGTATAAAGTATAAAGAAATTCTTTAGTGTTTCTGTGAAGGCTGTCCAAGCCAACCAGCTTCCAGTTACTGGAAGGCACTTGACCCCGGGGCTTACAGTATTTTTATTAAATAAATACGTGGGCTTTCTTTTGGTTACTTCAAGGCTCTGATAAAGAATATTTTATAAATTTTTTTGTATTGAATTTACATTTTACAAATTATCAAGCACTAATTTTATAATGATTTATTTTTTTTATTATATCTAATGTGATTAGAAATTAAAAAAAAATATTAATGCGATTTTTTTTAAATATTAAAATGTACTTAAATTACGAAAAATTAGTTAAATACTCAATTTTAAAAGTCTGACTTTCGAACTTTACTACTTATTCAAATAGTAAAATAGATAGTCTGAGGAACAAGTGACAATAATGAGGGTAATTCCTAGTAATAATTTGCGCTGTAGATATATTAATTTGGGGGAAGAATTTGTGTAATACAGGTTGGTCTAAGGGAAGGTTATATTGCGGCGATGAGAAACAGGAGAAGGAAAAGCACGTTTCTACATTTTCCCTGATAAGATTTTGCACGAGTGCGTGGTTGTAACAGAGAATTTATATAATTTCTAGCGAAAAAAAGGTTCTCGTATTTCTCAGGACGTGATGAGATTACTTATTTAGGGGAATTAACAATTATGTTTTGTAGATGATGTAAAGTGTGTTGAAGTAAGTCGGGCTTAATAAAATGAGACGTCGTGATCTAAATAAGTAATTACTAATTTAAACAATTAAATATATTTCTCTATGGAACTATAGGATGTAAAAACTTGACATTTAGGAAAAATATTCTGTTTGCTACATTAAGATCAGCTAAGAAGTAATTTTACGAAATTTGACTACCTTCATCTGCAGAAAAAATTTTTATGGAATTTTTTCCTTAAAATCCTCATTTATAGATAAAAGAAATCTCGTTTAAATTTTATGACTTTTTCTTAAAATGTTCTTATGTAAACAAATAAATTTCTGTTTAAATTTTATGAAATTTATCTTAAAAATCCTTTACAGATAATTCAATTTTTGTTCAAATTTTATAACATTTTTTTTAAATTCTCATCTTCAGAATAAATTTTTGTTTTAAATTAAAAATATATATATATATATATATATATATATATATATATATATATATATATATATATATATATTTTGTAAATGAAGCATTTCATTAAAAAATTTTTTTTTCATAAAATTAACTAATTATTTTAACTCTCAAGTCTAGTAATACAAACTGTTTAAGATCAGCTAAGAAGTAATTTTATGAAATTGTTTCCTTTAAATTCTCATTAATAGATAAAAAAATCTCGTTTAAGGAGGTCCTTTCGCCATCAATGTTAAATAAAAAATATTAGATTATGCATAAAATTAAGTTTTATCTAATAGTTAAAGTCCTTATTTATCTACTAGTGAAGTTTAATTTATTCTTCACCATGCATATTTTTGAAAAAAAAATTTCTAAAAATGTTAGTATTTTTTCCGAGTCTTACGAGAAAGTCAGACCTTAACAACTTTCTCGAATTATGGCATTAACCACCGATTAGATGGGGTAAAAAAAAACTCAAAATAAGGTTTTCGAAATATTCAGGTTTCATTTTTTGCAATAAAATATATAGGTTGCCGTGGAATTTATGGAGAAATTAAAATTATAAAATCACAGAAAATTTTTGAGTAACCTACATTTAAATGGCGTCAGAACATTTGGCAACGTTGCGTAGCGCGCGACCTTCAGACCATTCAATAAATTCAAACTAAACTTTAACGCACTTATGTTTATCATACATACTTATTAATTAATTTATTGTTAACAAATTTTCATATTTCATAATTGAAAAATAAAACAATAACTAAGAAATACTAGCATTCTTGCCATGAGACATTGGAATGTTATGGTTTTATGACTAAACTTTTTTAATTAATTTATTTATTTACACTGACTGCAAAAACTTAAACATGGTTAAGGTTATACTGTGCAAATGAAAATGTAAATAACTGATATATAGTGTTGCCAAAACACGAACAGGTTACTAACAGCTGATTTACAAGAGTCAAATTAATTTTTGTATTTAACTATTTTTTTTTTAATTTTCAAAATTTCAACGATTGATGGCTCATATACTATTTATTTTTTAATTTTAGGAATTTTTATGGGTTTTTATTTTAATTTATCGAATATTGGCTACTACAGTTGTTGTGACTCAACTGGAGCGAAAGGACTTCCTTAAATTTTATGACATTTTTTAAAAATCTTCATCTGTAAATAAATAAATTTTTGTGTAAATTTTATGAAATTTATTTTAAAAATCCTTTATAGATAATGCAAGTCTTGTTCAAATTTTATAATATTTTTTTTAATTCTTTTTTTCAGAATAAATTTTTGTTTTAAATTGTTAAAAAAAAATATTTTGTAAATGAAGCATTTAATTCAAAAAAATTTTTTTTTCATAAAATTAACTAATTATTTTAACTCTCAAGTCTAGTACTACAAACTGTTTAAAATGGTAATCTGTCATAACATACTCCGGGCCTCTGGCCTCTATTTTCCACACAAGACAGTGTAGATGACAATGAACCTGTTAGAGCACCTCAGCTCAAAGTCCTGAGTTAGCGTAAAGTAATAAGTTATTAGGTTAGCGTGGTTGACGGCACGTAGTTGGTGTTGAATGTGGTTACAGGGTTAAAGGAAGAGGATGTTCAAGGTGTACATTCTACATGGTGCACCAAGGAGCAAGAGAGAGGGAGTTAAGTACAAAGATGAAGACAGAGCGTTGGGATGGATGGCGGAAGGCGGAAGGAGGAAGACGATAGTGTTAGGAAGGTAAAACCGACATGACGGGTTAACTCCGGACGCAGTTCAGTCTTAACCGTATAGTACAGAACTAAACTTTGTTTGTCACTGACGCCATCCTGTAGTCTCTGTACTTTATCTCGTCTCCTACGGCATATACAGTCCTCGATCCCTTTCTTCCCTCCACTCTGTCCTTCGCTCAGTCTCAGTTTCTATCTCAGATGCACAACCTCACCCCGTCATTTTGCAGCGTTCAATTCTATTATCATTGTCCCACGCTCCACTGCTGAGCCAAGAAACTACTTGAGGGTTCGTCAACAAACATCCAATCGAATTTAATCACATTCGACGATTACGTTCTTCATACAAAACATTTTCATTCATTATCTTCTGTATATTTATAATATTTTAATTAATCAAGTTATACATAAATAAATAAATTATAAGCTTATTAAATAATAATTTAATAAGAAAGTTTTTTTTTTTATTTTTAGGAAAAATAAAATGATTAATTTTTATGAAAGTAATTATAGCTTGGAAATTAAAACTTTGAATTAAATTAACAATTTTAAGGAAAATATCGTAAAAAATTTACGATTTTTTTTTTTTTATTGATTCCATTGTAATTTTCAAAATATGTCCGATGGTAAATTTTCATATGTGACTATAGCAAATTAATAGATAACTAGCAACCTTGCAGTCACTATATGACTGCCGTGACTTGTAAACTATAAATAAATAAAATTTTGCTTCATTAAATAATAATTTTAGTTCAATTGCACTGTACTTTTTTAAATATTGACGTTTTTAAAAATATAAGCTCATCCCGATGTTCCACTGATCAAGAGCTTTGATTTGAGTACCCACATGCATTTTTGATATATTTTTCATATAAGGTACCGGCGGGTAATAAGGCCTAACTAAGGGAGATTTTGAAAAAAATCGAAAATATTGCATTTAATTATTAAAATGTAACGTTAATTTTTATATTAATACATTAGCCACAAAATATAATGAAGTAAGGATAATTTTCACCATAAACAAACACAAAATTAAATTTTTTCAAAAACCTTGAAAATAGGCCTTATTTTACTACGGTAGGGTAATAAGGCCTGCGGGTTAAACATACTGGAAATAGTTATTTTATAATCATTAAAATTGGTATTATAGATCAATCATCACTTAAATTTAGCAACAATACTTCTTAAGATGTTGATAAAAATTAGAATAATGATTTTTAATTATTAAATATAAAATTATAAAAAATGTTTACCATTTACTCAAACCGTTTTTTAGGAATTTTTCTGTGCTAATTTAGCATATGACGGATGATGAAATATAAAAAACAGGGAACGTTGTATCGGGACTCTATAAACTTGTAGCAATTTAAACTTTAGCAAACTTGTAGAAATTTAACACAAAAATTTGTGTTGATGACTTTTTTTACACAATCTGTGTTGAATCAACACTCTATTGTGTTGAATCAACATACTAAAATAATAAATTCTACACAAACATTTTAACACTTTACACAATGACGAAAAATTTTTTACTGTGTTATTACCCACGGGTATATAAATATATAAAATATATGAAAAATTGATGTAAGTACTCAAATGAAAAGTCGTGATGAGTGTAATGTCGGGGTGAGCTTATATCTTTAAAAATGTCAATAGTCCTCAAGATACAAGGTCGTTTCTTAATTATGTTAAATTGTACTGTACTTTCTTAACCATTGACATTTTCAAAGATATAAGCTCATCCCGATGTTACACTCATCAAGAGCTTTCATTTGAGTACCCACATGCATTTTCATATATATATATATATATATATATATATATATATATATATATATATATATATATATATATATAATATATATAATATATATATATATATATATATATATATATATATATATATATATATATATATATATGTATATAATATATATAAATATATGAAAAATTGATGTGGGTACTTAAATGAAAGGTCTTGATGAGTGTATCATCGAGATGAGCTTACATCTTTAAAAATGTCAATAGTTCACAAGATACAAGGTCATTTCTTAATTATGTATCTATAGATAAAACATTTTTGAATGCAGCTTAAATATACTTAATAATATAGATTTATTGAGAAAGTTTCCGCGTATCTACTCGCTCATATGTTTATATTGGTCATTTATAACCACATCAGGACATTTTTCTACTGGTATTCTATAATCTCGACGACAATATGATTCAATTGTTTCAAAATTCAATAAAGAATTGATAAAAAAAAAAAAATAATTTTTGCCAGCGATATTTTAGGACTTACTTAAAGATTCCGTAAAAGTATTCTGGCTCATAGACAGTCACAGGCCGGGGTAAAACTTTGAGAATCTCTGGAGAACAACGAGACCAGAGGTGACGGGAGCCAGTCAGTACGTATCGCATTTCTTATTCCCGCGGGTGGTGGTCTACACGTTCGTATGTGAATGTGAACGTGAATATCTATGTATGTGTGAGGGAGTGTGGAAGCATATAGATGTATATGGATGTGTGTTTGCACAGAGACTGGAGCGTGAGATGACGTCGGCGGGCCAACGGGCAAAGAGATAAAGTTAAACTCGTGAGCTATGCTGATAGGGTGCGGGATGCCACAAACCCGAGTATGTACATGTTACGCCACCCCTTACCACATTCAACTATTCTTTATACATAACATAACTTGACAACTTTTTAAGTAAAATAACTTTGAAATATCCAACTGTAAAACTTAACCTCGGATAAATCATACTCTCCGCAGATACGACATATTTAATGAAATATATTTTGTGAAAAACATATATTCACCCTACTTTTTCAACTCTATTCCACAGGGTTAGATTTGTATTATTATTTTATGATAATGTGCAATGTATAATGCCTTTCAGAAATCAAAATCAATTTTTTTGACGTAAAGTTACAAAGTTATTTAATTTCTTATTTTGAATCAAACAATTATTATAAAAATTTTATTAATACAAATTCATAAAAAAATTTTTAATTTTTTAAAATTAAGTTCTGATTTATTTTTTTATTTTTTTTACTAATTTTCAATTTTAATATAACTTTACGTCAAATATTAATGAGACGTACAGAATTAAAAATTATAGAATTTGAATGAAATATTTTCAGGTGAATGTAAGACTCGAGGTTTATATTTTGCATACCACTCATATTTATTTATACATCTACAAGTAATAACCCGACAATGACTACGGAATGAGACAGCTAATAAAAGCCAATATAATTAAGGGATGACAATGACTGGGTGATGTTGTACTAGGACCCATCGCGTGAGGTCCTCATGAAGGGTGGCGTCGGAATGCCCCTAACAATCTCTCTCGTAGTCCTCTCAACCCTCGTTGAGTGGGGGCGAGTCTTGTCACGGGCTGGGGGTAAGACCTTACGTCACATATCTCGGGCCTCACGATACTCGACAGCCTTCAGCCTCGGCAATAAAAATAGCGTTGCTTACAGTCAGCCGTCCTGATGATGCTCGCGTCCTCGCGACTAGTGGTCAGCTGCTTGATGGTCGTTGGAATATGTTACAATGAAGTTCATTGTAACATATTCAAATCGACTTAATTTGGATGATTCAATACCTGTCTCCACTTTTTTTTACATAAATTACTCTATAAACATAGATTACGCAAATTTCGATGGTAATCATGATGAAATTGCCAATTATTTCGAAGAGGTCGCGTTTGGAGCGAAAATCGACCATTTTGAGGGTGAAGGTCTCCATTTAAGAGTATTCAAATCCGAACAAAAACAGTTTCACTGTAAAAAAAATCGCGCCAAGTCCACGTTCATAAGACTATTAAGAAAAAAAAATTTCTTATTTCTTTACAAAAAGATATAAAATAAAAAAATTAAAAAATCCAAATAACCAATATGATTGTATTTGATTTTCGGAAATTAAAAAAAATTTTATTGTAAATTTGAAGATTAAAAAAAAATTTTGGAACGTATTTAGTGTGCGTGGTTGCAAAATATTTTACTTTTAATGAAATTCGTAAAATCTATTTACTAGGACTTTAAAAAAATTGAATTACACAATGACGCACACCAAGTACGTTCCAAAATTTTTTTTTTAATTTTTAAATTTACAATAAAATTTTTTTTAATTTCCGAAAATCAAATACAATCATATCGGTTATTTGGATTTTTTAATTTTTTTATTTTATATCTTTTTGTAAAGAAATAAGAAATTTTTTTTTCTTAATAGTCTTCTGAACGTGGACTTGGCGTGATTTTTTTTACAGTGAAACTGTTTTTGTTCGGATTTTAGTATTTTTTGTAATTATAATAAAAATTTACAATCGGTACCAACTTAAATCTCGCGTTGGCTGCATTTTTTATAGCAAACTATCCTTTTGAAGCTACAGTTTATGTAAAAACAATTCCAGCGCACCCTGGCAAATGTCGATGCAAGCTGTGAAATGTATTTTTTTAACTGTAGTTTCCCATCTATTGGAAGATTACCATGCATTCTCGAATTATTTAGTCTATGGCATGTCACTTTTTACATAGAAAAAAAGTCAGGATCGAAATTTTTGAGCTTGCTATAGTTTATGTTGATAAAATTTAATAATTTCAAGTAGATTAATTATTATAATTGAATATAATTAATTAATATCAGTAAAATAAAGCATGAATTACTGTTATAATATAAAATTTAGGAACAAGAAGTACCGTAGAATTAAATAAAATTTTGTAACCTCAAAATACCGTTCTGCTTACAGTAAACACAGTCGGTAGTCTGGTGCTCCGTTTACAACGGATTTGAACGAAACTTGGCGCCAGATTCTACCGAATCTGTGGATCGACTTAATTCTTGCGATTGAATAATTGTCTCCACTTTTTCCACAAAAATCACTGTAAAAACATAGATTAAACGAATTTTAATGGTAATCCTGACGAAATTGCCAATTATTTCGAGTTGGTAGCATATACAGCGAAAATATACCATTCTTCGGGTGAGGGTACCCTTTGTAAAATATTCAAATCGACCTAATTTTTTCTAAGAACATTATTTTAAGTCATTTTTTCACAGAAATCACTATATAAACATGGCTTGCAGGAATTTTTAAGGTTATCATCGAGAAATTACTGATTAATTTGGATTTATTACGATTGGACCAAAAATCGACGATTTTCGAGGTGAGGGTAGCCATTGTAACATATTCAAATCGACTGAATTTGGATAATTGAATACCTGTCTCTACTTTTTGAACAAAAATCACTGTTTAAATATAGGATGAAGAAAATTTTGATGATAATCCAGATGGGATTGCAAATTATTTCGAATTGGTCGGGTTTGGAGCGAATATCGACCATTTTTCGGGTTTGGGTAGCCATTGTAACATATTTAAATCGACTTAATTTGGATAATTGAATGATTGTCTTCATTGTTTCCTCAAGAATCGCTGTCTAAACATAGATTGAACGGATTTTGATGGTAATCCTGATGGAATTGCCAATTATTTCGAGTTGGTCGCGTTTGGAGCGAAAATCGACCATAATTTCACATAATTTCACGTAATTTCAGTTGATTCGTTCAAGTAATAACTTGACTTAGTTTGAATAATTGAATACCTGTCTCTTCTTTTTTCACAAGAATCACTTTCTTAACAGAGAGTGAACGAATTTCGATGGTAATCCTGATGGAATTGCCAATTATTTCGAGTTGGTCTCGTTTAGAGCGGAAATCGACCATTTTTCGGGTGAGGGTCCCCATTGTAACATATTCAAATCGACTTAATTTGGATAATTGAATAATTGTTTTAACTTTTTTTTACAAGAATCACTTTATAAACATAGATTACACGAATTTTAATAGTAATCCTGATGGAATTACCAATTATTCCGAGTTGGTCGCGTTCGGAGCGAAAATCGACCATTCTTCGGGTGAGGGTATCTATTGTAATATATTTAAATCGACGTTATTTTAAAATTTACATCATTTACTTCACTTTTTCCACAAGAATCACTGCATAAACATAGTCTAGACAAATTTTGATGGTAATCCAGATGGAATCGCCAATTATTTCGAGTTGGTCGGGTTTAGAGCGAAAATCGACCATTTATCGGGTTTGGGTAGCTAGTGTAACATATTCAAATATACTTAATTTGGATAATTGGATAACTGTCTCCCTTTTTCACACGCAAATCATTTTCTAAACATTGATTAAATAAATTTTAATGGTAATTCTGATGGAATTGCCAATTATTTCAAGTTGGTCTCGTTTAGAGCGGAAATCGACCATTTTTCGGGTGAGGGTACCCATTGTAACATATTCAAATCTACTTAATTTGGATAATTGAATACCTGTTTTTTTTTTCTCCACAAGAATCAGTGTCTAAACGTAGATTTAACGAATTTCGATGGTAATCCTGATGGAATTGCCAATTATTTCGAATTGGTCGCGTTTAGAGCGAAAATCGACCATTTTTTGTGTGAGGGTACCCATTGTACTACATTTAAATCGACTTAATTTCAAAATTTACATCATTTACATTACTTTCTCCACAAGAATCACTATATATACATAGATTGAACTAATATTGATGGTAATTCTGATGGAATTGCTAATTATTCTGAGTCGGTCTAGTTTGGCGCGAAAATCGACTTTTTTTTTTGGGTGAAGGTACCCATTGTATTATATTCAAATTGACTTAATTTGGATAATTGAATACCGGTCTCCACTTTTTTCACGATAAACACTGTCTAAACATAGATTCAACGATTTTTAATGGTAATCCTGATGGAGTCGCCAATTATTTCGAGTTGGTCGCGTTTGGAGCGAAAATCGACCATTTTTCGAGTGAGGGTACCTATTGTAATTTATTTAAATCGACTAAATTTTAAACTTTACATCATTTACTTCACTTTTTCTACAAGAATCACTGTATAAACATAGATTGAACGAATTTTGATAGTAATCATGATGGAATTGCCAATTATTCCGAGTTGGTCGCGTCTGGAGAAAAAATCGACCAGTTTTCGGGTTTGGGTAGCCATTGTCACTTATTCAAATCGACTAAATTTCAAAATTTACATCATTTACTCCACTTTTTCCATAAGAATCCCTGTATAAACATAGATTGAACGAATTTTGATGGTAATCTTGATGGAATTGCCAATTATTTCGAGTTGGTCTCGAAGTTCCGAGGTTTCCTTGTATAGTAATTCTAATACTATGTTCTTGGAACCATCTGTTTTGTGTTGTTATGTTTTTAAAATTTTCTTAAACTCGAATCAACATAATTTTATTACTAACAATGAATTTTACTTATTGAGTTACTGGCAACACGCGTAATATTTATTTTCAACGACTCACGAAAAGGATATTTTGAACTTTTCAACGACTTTAACTAGAAATACTTTTATACCAACATGTGTTATTTAGGCATTTTGAATTTCTACGTTATAACTATTTACTAGTTTCTACTTTCTCCTTTGTGTATTGTTCACAAAATATATGTGACCGTCGGGTTCTATTTTATAGTTTTGTCATCGATGATTTCTTCAAACTTTGCGTCATATATTTTATATATATTATTAACATGCTTATTCATTATTTTTCAATCAGATTTGAGTATATATACTAACTATACTTAGCAATAAGTTTGTTTTCCGAATTGTTAATCTTTGCAATTTGCAAGAACTCCACATTAATAAAACTAATCATTTTACTCTTTTATAGCTAACTAATATCCAATTGTAACAATTAACAATCAAGGCGTTACTAGATTATATTGTGATTCTGATTAAGACTACTGCTTATTTATTTTGAAAATGTATAGTTACTTATAACCGCGACAACATTCTTTGGAACCGCATAGCGAGTACTCACTACTTGATCGCGCAAGTATATCAATGCTACATCCGGTATGCATAATTCGGAGTTCTGCTTCATTATTTATTAATTTACTATTTCTTCATGTTATTACAATTACTACTTGCAATAACACTTTATTTATTATCGAGCAAGCATTACTAAGCCGACTCGATTATACCTTTTAATACACTAACTTAAGTTGTATCATAATTAATTATTTTTAACTTCTACATTACCAGATTTATCGTTCATTATAACCATGACACTCAGTGTCGTATTACCAAATGAGCGATGATGAGTTGACCAGCTTAAGGCCCTGATTCCTCATTTGCTGATGAACTATTTTATCGTAATCATCCGTTGTTGATGTCGCTCTGACGTTGAATCCAGTAACTTCTTTTGCGTTGAACTCATCATCCATTCTCTGCACCCGATTTCTGGTGAACTCGCTGAGAATGCAATTTCAGTTGCAAAACAGCTCACCATTGAGTTGTTCTGCTTCTTTATAATTCCACCTTCTCCAGATGCTTCAATCCTGTTTCCTTCTGCAAGTACGATGCCTCTATGAAGTCTATCTCAACTGCAGCTATGGATATTCTTAACTACTTCAATTTTCAGAGAAGTTACAATTTTTGAAGATGTAGTAACATGACCTTGGGTGATCTAACTACAAGGTAGCCAAATTTGATAATTGAATCAAGTTGACCCAGCACTCAACCTATTGACCTTGAAACTGATGCGAAACAACAACATTTGCACTAACAATAACTTCTCAATTATAATTAATATATTATAACTCGTAATAACACTAATACACCACACCTTCCACGGAACACGGATTTCCAATCCCACTTCTGATCTGTAAGACTCGAGGTTTATATTTTGTATACCACTCATATTTATTTATACATCTACAAGTAATAACCCGACAATGACTACGGAATGAGACAGCTAATGAAAGCCAATATAATTAAGGGAAGACAATGACTGGGTAACGTTGTACTAGGACCCATCGCGTGAGTTCCTCATGAAGGGTGGCGTCGGAATGCCCCTAACAATCTCTCTCGTAGTCCTCTCAACCCTTGTTCAGTGGGTGCGAGTCTTGTCATGGGCTGGGGGTAAGACCTTACGTCACAGATCTCGGGCCTCACGATACTCGACAGCCTTCAGCCTCGGCAATAAGAATAGCGTTGCTTACATAAAATTAAATTAATTTTTGTAGTATAAAGTTTGAAATGTTTATGAAAAATATTTCTATTATTTTTACTTTCAGAAGATTATTTTTGTAACTAAAAATTAATAGCAATTTCTTATATTTTTTTACATGGTATTTCTAAATAATTATTAAAAGAATTGTAATTACTACAACAATTGCAGAATTTCCTCCAATTACTGTTACTTATTATTAATTTTTATACAAAATTTCTTTCCGTGAATATTTCACATCAAATTTTGATGGGAGTATTAATTTATTCACTTATAATTTTTCTTTTTTATTAACATTGTATTTTTTACATTACACGGAAAAAAGTAAACTGTAATAAATAACAGTCGATTTATAATAAGTTATGATCAACTACTAAAAATTACCATTTCAAACAGTAAAATCGTGATTTTACTATTCAATTTATAATATTTACAATTTAAACGTTACAATTTACTCTTTACTTGGAAGAAAATACTATTTCAAACAGTAATATTCGCTATGTAAATGTCTAAAATGTTAAAGTATAATAATTAAGAATTCAGACTTTGATATTTATCATTTCGTACCTAAAAAATGATCTTATGATATGTAAAAAGTATAAAATAAAGTAAGTAAATTTCTAATACAAGCAACGTCAATATTTACAAAGTAAAATGGTAAATTTTAAACGCAACGCTAAAAATCAAACTGTAATTATTGACTTGCTTGGACTGATAAAATGTATATTTTAAAAGTATAATTTTTACTGTTTCAAATGTTAAATTCTCCCAGAGTGAGACTCCCTTTCGTGACTGTAAGCCATATTAAAGCAAATTTTAAGGGAGTTGGGAAAGAACGGATAGGGGAAAGGGGGGGACCTACTCAGTGGGAATTTTTCCGTAATTGAAAAAATAATCAGACAGCCCAGACTGGGAATCGAACCCAGATCTCTCGGTTACGCGCCAAGGGCTCTACCAGTTAAGCTATCCGAGACAAGTACTGACTACTTTATTCAGTCACGTATGACACGTGACTTTCCCTCTCTTTCATCTGAGTTCCCGTTCTCCTCATAATATGGACTATATATTGAAATGGCAATTTTTACTGTTTGAAACTGTAATTTTTTAAGATGAAAGAGTCGTTATTTACTATAGTGTCAGCTACTAATCACTTATTTTGGATATTAAATTATAAATTGAGGCTTTTATACTTTCTACTTAAGTTCTTTAATATTTATATTTTTGCCATCCCGATGTCCGCTTTACTGTTTGAAACTATAAAAATTAACCGGAATCCGAGTGAATATTACAGTTTACTTTTTTCCGTGTACTAACCAACTCTATAAATTTCCATTCACATACAATTTAACAAAACTAATTGTTATTTTATAATGATTAAAATAAATTCATTAAAATAACCAAAAACCAGAGCACCGAAGAACCCCTTCATTAATGTTATCCTCCTAATAAACCACGAACGTGGGCCATAAGACAGCAGAGACAAGGATAAGGGTAAGAAGTAAAATAATTTATCAGTGCATTATGTGATAAATAATCAACTCAGCAGTCTTAGAGGTGTTTCGAAGGTAATCCATTGTATCTTTGTCGACAAATCGTAAGGTGTCGAGCTGCCCGTATTACGTGATCTCGTAAAAATGTTAATAGCTGTACGAGTATCTAGTAAACTAGTGCCACAGTACTGGCAATAGCGCTCCTGGTAGTAAACTATAAAACTCCTTATATATATATACTCCAGCTAATGCGTCTATATATCTATTTGCCGAAGAGAAGAAAGAGGGTGGAGGATTCTGAGAACAAGCGCCGAGATACGTGGCACCACGTGCGACGGATACTGAGAGCCCGGCGATGAGATAAGCTTGTACTCTTTTACTCTTACTATTACTCTTACTCCCTATATTCACTCCTCTCTTCCTCGAATTTTCATCTTCTCTCATGTCTGCTTCTCAGCTCAAAACTTTTTCCTCCGCGACACATCTCGTGTGCCACCTCCCCCCGTGGAATCTAGTTTGCCACTAGCACCGGCAAAGTCTTTTTTGGCCATATATGATCTAGGAGTTTCTTAAAAACTTTTTGCTATTCTATTCCAGTCTTTGTCTTTCTTAGAACTTGATTTTTTCCTTTCACTTTTTTTAACTTCGGACTTTCTCGAGTGCAATTTTATCATCATTTTAGAGGATTCCGGAGCTCATCAACATCCAGCTGATGACATCCATTTCATAGCTCATATTCTTACCGGTCGAGATTTCTCATGAAACTTTTTTCTGACCTATAATACTTGGAAAATGAGTTCCCGCAGTTAAGAGCTACGATATATAGATATATGTTTGGAATTTTTTTACCGCTAGCCTCCAAAGAGGCTTTAAGGTTCACTAATTACTTAACCAGTCTCGCAAATTAGAGTTAACGAGCCGGGTTGGTTTACTTTTTCCCATTTTATCGTTACTATAATTTATGACAATTTATATATATAAAAAAATAGCCAAATGCTATGAGCGCTACTCGAATACTAATCAACTAAATACTTCACGGTTTTAATTGATATCTACGGCTTGGGTTTAGCTGGAGAAGAGGAAAGGTCAAGAATTATGGGACAGCCCCCATGAAAAAAAAATATAAAAAAATATATGTCGAAATATATAGAAAATATATTAAAAATCTATAAAAAATATGTATAGTAAATATATTTCGACGTTCTAATTAGTAAATTGTCTAACTCCATTTTAGAGAATCTTCTATTTGTACGAAAAAAACAATTAGTTCAAAATTTATTATCACTTTTAAAAACCATTTAATATCATTAATATCTAATAGATATATGATATTTAGGTTTAAATCATTCTAATAATTTATAATTGGATTATTGCTCCATCAAAATGTTAAAAAATCACCCTCTAAAAAATAAGGAGTTAGACAAATTGCTAATTAGACCGTCGATTATTAATAACTAACTTTTAGCTGATTTTTATATATTTTAAATACATCTTAAAATACATAAAAAATACATACCTAAAAATATAAAAAAAAATATATTTTGAATATATCTAAAATATATTTGAAATATATAAAATATATATGAAAATCGGGCAAAAGTTAGTTATTAAATATATGTTTACTATACATAATTTATATATTTATTATAGATTTTTAATAAATTTAAAATATATTTTTTATGTATCTTAACATATATTTTTTTTTTTTTCATGGGGGAGAAAACAATTTGTTAAAAACGATTTTTTTTTTCAGAAGGAAAATGTAGATCAAATTTTTCTTTTCTTGAGTATTTGTGTACTGAAAAAACAAATTAATTTGAATCAAGAGAGGAATTTTTGAACCAAGAAAATAATTTTGAAGAGTTTCATTGTCTTAAATCAAAACGAAAAATTATTAAATCAAGAGAAATTTCTTAGCTTAAGAATTTTTTTACTTCAATCAAGAAAAAAAAATTCTTCAAAATTATTTTCTTGATTCAATTTAATTTTTTCTGTGTGAAAAAATTTTTTGACATGGTGACGATTAGAAAACTTTTTCACGGCTAATCAATAAGGATTTAATTAGCAAAATAATGTTTCAACTGATTAAGCAACCAAAGATATTATTATTTTACCTTCCAGAGGCATTGTAATGAAGATAAAGAACAATAGATATTATTAGATAGTACAAGAGCAGAGTAAGAGCTATATTTATTTGATGGTATGCAGCCTTTTACTCAGACAACAAGTAACAATTTAGTTGAAGGATCATGGAGTCGGGGTGAAAGGTGCTTGGTATTTTATGTTTAAGAGAGAAATGAGCTTGCGGGTTATCTTTGGATGTCGGTATGACCTCCTGCACTTGTCAAGCAGTAAAGTGCGTTGTATCTTTGTGGCGATAGTATACCGTAAATGTACACACGTGCAGTGGAAGCGGCTCTGGGCTCTAGCCCCTGATGCCGGGTAAAACGCTGACAAAGGCGAAATAGAGGGCAAAGAGGTGTTATACATTTATTTAAAGTCCACTGGCTCCATCTCGCCCGGCTCGAGGGTTTGCTTTGTATTATTTGAAAGATGATAGCGTTCATACTACATACTCAAAAGCATTTTTATTTACGTTACATTATAAACTGAGTTGTACCGCTTTATAGTTGTAAGATACATCGTACTCTTTACGACTTTAAAGATTTTATTTTTCTGAATTCAAATTTGAGAATTTTATAAATTTAAAATTTTAGGAAACTAGAAAAATTATTGTTATTCATTACCCAATTACTCAATATTTTTTTAATTAATTAATTTAACTAATAAAAAGTATAAAAGAAAAAAAATTTCTTAAATAAATTGAGTATTTATATTAACAACAAATAAAAAGTTTGAATAGTATTTAATGGAAAATTTTAAAGGTTAAATTGAAAAATAAAACAATTTTAGTCGCAATGATCAATTTATTTTGTCTTCAAAATTTTCTTTAATTTATTTATCAACATTGTGTCTTCATACTAATAAAATAAAAAAATTAACTTGAGTAAAGGAAAAAATTTTAGAACTAAAAAAATCAATTTTGAAAATTTTTTTTTTCTACATCAAGCAAAAAAATTTTGGGATCAAGATTTTTTTTGTTTATTAATATTAATCTTTTTATCTGTGTAAATATGATTTAAAATTTCTAAAATTTAAGTCTCGGTAATTCATAAATGTTCTAAAAAATTTCATTTCAATTGAAAGTGTTATTAATTAGTTACTTTATGTTATAAGGCTTTACATATTAAAAAAAAAAAAAAAATACGCAAAGTATGAATTTATTATATCCAAAAATAACAATTGGGTTTGTAGTGATACGAATAGATTCTATTTTTGGCGGCTAGTGAATTTTTAGTACTCACATTATTCTCAGATATTTATGAGGTACTTTTCAGTTCACCATTGTCTCTATTTCGGTTGCGTGATTTAACCTTGTCAAAGATTTAGTTAGGTATAAAAAAAAAATCGGATAGAAACATCAACAACTACTTTATGCAGCATTCGCGTGTAGCAAATTTTTTTTGTATTCATGCACTCTGAAATTGTGTTTAAAATTTATATTTTTATTCACAAAACAAATATATATATATATATATATATATATATATATATACACATATTTATAATACAATACATAATATTTATCTGCAAGTTTAAAAGTTAAGGCACAGTCCATTTCAGCATTTAGGAGTTCTAAGTACAATAAAAAAAAAAAAATAAAAATCGGAGAAATAGTTGTGAAGTTTCTCCGTTAGCCGACTGGGTGGTTTCTAAGCGGCTTCCGTTAAAACTTTTGAGAATCCGAATAAACGTTGGTCAGACTTGGACCGATGTTTCTCGCCTTTCTATAACTTTTATCCTCGTTCTATAAATTCCATTGAAATGATTTACGTTGCGAGAACTTAAATTCACAATAGAACTGTAATAAAATTCTTCACCATCACCCTTATAATATTTTATCTATATATAGATAACTTTTTGCTTTTATCCATCTCTTGCAATTAAATTTACTTACAGATTCCAATGGATAGCAATTGAATTTATTCAAATTTTATTTAAATAGTAATTTTATCTTTTGTGAAATTTCATTAAAAATAATTTAGACTGACAGTTTATGGTTTAATTTAATAAAAATATTGAACTTTAGTTATTGAGAGAAAACTTTTGTCAATTAATTTTCAAAGCTTTGTGAGATGACAGTTTATTTTATGAATTGTGAATAAAAACTAATTTTTGTGATTTAATTAAATTTAAGCTTTCTAAGAAAATTTAATGACATTTTTTAAATAATTAGATCGCGGAAAATTGAAATGATTTAATTAAAATAAATTTAAAAATGGTTGACTATTTTTGATTGATAAATATTGTAACTTTTCAACAATTACTGTTAATTTAAATAGTTAAATTATTAATTATAAAAAAAATACAGTAATTAAAGTCTTAAGTCAACAATTATTTAATATCAATGAAATAATTTATTTTTTCACTAATTAAATTTATGTAAAAATGATTTAAGCATGTATTTTTTTTTATAATAAAAATTGAATCAATAAATCGTGTAAATTATAAATCATTTGAAAAAATATAAATAATAAAATAAAATAAGCTCTTACAAAAATAATTCGACGAAAAGTGAGTAAATAAAAAATATTTATCAAAAACGAATGATTTTATTAATCCGTTGGTGGATTTAGGTTTAGTGTTTCCCAAGCTTTCGGTTGCATACGCCATAAAAATAAATATTTTACGCAAGGATAAAGTTGTTAGCATGTTGTTAAAAAAATAAGGGCCGTAGTCACGTACGTGACCTGGAAAAAAAAGCTTAAAATATTTTGCCCGAGAAAATTTATTATTTTTTTAGCATTCTGGAGGTTGTGAACCCATCTACTGCCTACTACCCACTGTTGAGTTTATTAAAAAAATAACTCACTAAAAGAATTGAGGCGTATTTAGCAAAAGCAAGCCGTACCGATCAAATAATCCATTTATCTTGTCTCAATAATGCTAGGAGTGAGTGAGTACATACGACAGATTAGTATTTTTTTGCAATATTATAATTATTGAAATAGAGGATCTGAGATAATGCAAATTTTTTATTTTTATTTTATGACTTTGTGGGAAAAATTCAAGTGGATAGAGAGTAAAGTCTGTGTCAGTGTCGCGACCAATCATTGTGAGTGGGATTGGATAAGAGACAAGGGTGCGAATGTTTAAGACAAACGTCTCTGCAAAATAGGATGTTAACGCGTGACACTCTTGCCGTACCTAGACTCACTTTATGTCGTTTTTCTTGTAACCTCAAACATTTATTATTTTCACTGTAAAATAACACCCGTCGGTTAAACTGTCAATGACAAATTATATTGTCTGATTCGGTGTCTTTTACGATTATATATTATCGTAGTTTTTTTACGGAATCAAATGGCTCATGTTGAAAAAAAAAAAAGAAACTATTTGATTTAAGAGAAATGATTTTGATTTTATCAAATTGGCTTGATTCAAAAATTTTTATTTTAAAACTTTTTGGCAAAAAAAATTTTATACTGATAAAAAATTAAGTAGATTGAAAAAAAAGTCTTAAACCAAGAATCCCCCATGAAAAAAAAAAATATAAAAAAAAAATATTTCGTAATAAGGTAAAAGCCCCAGTATATGATCATGTGCCAGTATATGATCACTCCATGTATTTGTATATCTATATTCGCAAATATAGGTATACAAATACATGGAGTGATCATATACTGGTACATGATCATATATTGGGGCTTTTACCTTATATAAAAAATATATTAAAACTCTATAAAAAATATATAAATATATAAAAAATATGTATAGTAAATATATTTTTAATAACTAACTTTTGGCCGATTTTCATATATATTTTATATATTATAGATATATTCAAAATATATCTTAAAATACATAAAAAATACATAGCTAAAAGTATTAAAAGAATATATTTTGAATATATCTAAAATATATTTGAAATATATATGAAAATCGGCCAAAAGTTAATTAATAAAAATATATTTACTATACATATTTTTTATATATTTATATATTTAAAATATATTTTTTATATATTACGAAATATATTTTTTTTTCATGGGGGATATTATTTTTGAAAAAAAAAATATTGAATCAAATAAAATTAACGTGATTTAAAAACAATTTTTAAGTTTAGGGTTTATTTTTCTCTTCATTTAAAAAAATTAAATGTTAAAAAACAATATTTTTAGTTCAAGAATTTTTATCTTTAATTTTATTTTATTCAAAATTTCATTTTTATCTTTAATTTCTTCAATTTTCATTTTATTCAAAAATTACTAGTCTTAATTCGAGACAATAAAACTTCAATTCATTAATTTTTCTTGATTTTATTCGAACTGATCACTTCAAAGAAAGAATAAAATTTTATATACAATATTTTTCTTGAAGTTAGTGAATTTTTTTTTCAAAGTCGTAAACAGAATAGAATCATACAAAAGGGAAAGGAAAGTGAATAAGGGATTCAGTTTATTATTTAAATATATAAACAGTGGTATAGACACCAGGACGAGTATTTGTGAATTTTTATTCGCTCATTTTCCCGCAAGAATAAAAATATAAATAAAACCGGGTAAAGATAGGGGAGTAGTTGGGTCACGAGTGGTTTGAAATAAAACTGCCGGGACCATGTGTCGCGTGATTACAATTCCGATGCAAATCGAATGAACCAATCATAAGTCCCAGAGGAGTCATCTCTATTCGCAACCGCTATCGCTCTTCTTCCTCCGCTGTGCTGCTACTCCTCATCGGCAATATTTTTCCCCCATTTCATTCCACCTATTTCTACTCCACTCTGCCTTAACTTTTCTTCTGCCCTCCTTTTGCTTGTCTCGGAAAATAAAAAAAGACCCACGGCACCTTTTTTCCGTAATATTTTTTTTTCCACTTTTCTCCTCCATTTCACACTGCTCTCATTTCATCATAGCCCTTTTATTTCACCTTTTTATTCACATAACATTCCCGCTTCTCGTTTTCTTCTACCTTTATTATTTACCAATAAAAAATAGTTTATAGCTTCCACTATTCCTCAATAACTATGATAATTCCCGCGTTTTATTTTTTATAATAAACTTTATGAATCATATGAAAGAAAATTGAAAAATCAAAAGTCAATTACTCAATCGTGGACAAATCTTAGAAAAAAATCTCGCCTAACGTATCAGTAAGATAAAAAATTGAGACTCTAATAAATATTATTAAGAGGATAAAAAAAATTTTGTGTCCGGGATAGTCATAAGATAAAATCGGTTTTTTTAATGAAATTTAGTGTCATTGCAAAGCAATCATTTTAGTGTCATTGCAAAGCATCATCTTTACAAGCTATCTTAAGGTACATAATTAAGGAATGACCTTATATCTTGTGAATTATTGCCATTTTTAAAGATATAAGCTCACCCCGACATTACTCTCATCGAGACCTTTCATTTAAGTACCCACATCAATTTTTCATATATTTGTTATATTTATATATATTACATATATGCACATATGAAAAATATATCAAAAATGCATGTGGGTACTCAAGTGAAAGCTCTTGATGAGTGTAACATCGGGATGAGCTTGTATCTTTAAAAACGTCAGTAGTTAGGTGACGGAATGGTAGTTACGGACAATGTCTCGGATAGCTTAACTGGTAGAGCCTTTGGCGCATAACCAAATGATCCGGGTTCGAGTCCCGGTCTGGGCTGTCTGAATTATTTTTTCGGTTACCGAAAAATTCCTACTGAGTAAGGTCCCTCCTCCCCCCTTTATCCTTTATTTCCCCAGTTCCAAAATTTGTCTTTAATGACAAATTTAGCTATAAATTATGGCTAATATATATATGAAAAATATATCAAAATGAATGTGGGTACTCAAATGAAAGCTCTTGATTAGTGTAACATCGGGATGAGCTTATATCTTTAAAAACGTCAATATTTAAGAAAGTACAGTGCAATGTAACAAAAATCATTAATTAATGAAGCAAAATTTTATTTATTTATAGTTCACAAGTCACGGCAGTCACATAGTGACTGCAAAGTTGCTAGTTATTAATTAATTTATTTTTTTATTTCTACAAAGATTTTTTTAATTGAGCTTTTAGAAAATATTTAAATATTTAGCAAACTTATCGTGGCCACAAAGTAATACATTTGATCGAACATTTGTAAAAAATAAATTCTGAAGGTGTAAAATAAATTCGGAAGGTGTAAAACGGCAGCCCGAATGGGAAAACATGAAATTGAATTAATATAGTTGGCATTTGATGGAGCGGGCATCGTTATTCGACATACAACGTACAACACACAACACACAACAGGTATAGCCGAAACGAACGGAAAACATGACGTTGTGGTGGACACCAACGAGGTGGTAATGCAATCTCGTCATCCTCGGTCATCCTCAATCCCCGTCACACGTAATAACGATTATTTACGTGAGTTTTGTTCGCTGAGTATTGTATCGATACGAGCAGATATAAATCCCCCCTTCTCTCACCCACCCTACCCACTTCCCTCCTTTCCCCCTTCTCTACTGTTCCACACGTTAACACTTTTGCCGTAGAAACAGAAGTACCTCCATTTATCCGTGATTATTTTATAGGATTTTGAAATTTAAATCCCGCTTTTTAAAATTGTTTGTACCAGCTGCTGGAGGCGTTATTTTAAATATGTAATTATTAATATGATAATCTACTTAACGGTTAATATTATTGGCGATAATCTGGTGATATGTATGTACTCTTGTTTTTATATCATTTTTTTTTTTTTTTTTTTTTTTTTCGTGTGGAAAATCCATTCCATTCTAGAGAGCAATTTCGTTTTATTTCGGTTTCATTTTATTCGATTTATCAAATAATTGATGATATTTAGTTTATTTTTCTATTAAGTATTTTTTCACGAACATATGAATAAACTAAAAATAAAAATGTGAGTACTGTAGCGTTGAATATCCTCGAGTATTTTCCCCGAGGACATTGCAATTCAGTGAGCCTCGCGGAATAACATTCGATTTATTTTGCGTTCAAAAGTTTTCGGCTTATTTTTGGAATGCAAATAACTAGAATAATCCATATTTTATGCCAAGTAACGATGATATTTGTGGGGACATGCTCCAAGACTGGGAGATTATCACACTTGAAATAGAAATAGTGACAATTGCAACACTTTTGAGTTTCGCACAAGAGGAGTTCAAAATATAATTTTATTTTTCAAAAATTAAAAAATAAATTACTGAAGTTTGGTTCTGTTTTTCTCTACACCATTATCAAAAGGAAGTACTTAAAGTTTCAAAGAGGTCGTGTAAATAAACAAATTATTTGGGATAAATATACACAGAAAAAAAAATTAACTTGAATCAAGTAAATAATTTTGAACGATTTCATCTTCTTGATTTGAGTAGAAAAATTTTTAAACTAAGAAATTTTTCTTGGTTTAAGTAAATTTTACTTAATTCAAGAATTTTTCTTGATTCAAGGATTTTTGTCTTGATTCAAGTTAATTTTTTTTTCAGTGTAGACAATAGTATATTACATACCTAGGCCAGTAAAATAAGAAAAGTCTCAGATCACATGTAATTGTTGGCCGAGGCGAAGCCGAGGTTGACAAACATGTGATCTGAGGCTTTCTTATTTACTGGCCAAGGTGTGTATACTATTTTTCTGCTCGACGTAGCCGGAATGTGGCAACTTTGTTTAGCGCAGCGGCCAGAAAGTTGCCACTTTCCGGCCGGAGGGCAGAAAAAATATTTTTGTACTCTGCAAAAATTGAATAAAGTAATGTTAAAATTTTTAAATAATTTAATTATTTTATTATTCATAAATTACTTATAAAAAATGACTAATTTTACCTTAGCTAAAGGGATTTCCCCTCTTAATTTTGTTCCTATGTAAAATTTAATAATTTATTTCCTTTTACAAAAATATGTTCAATTGAAAATATTTGGGATAAATATAGACAAAAGTATTTTTGTACTCAGCAAAAATTGAATAAAGTAATGTTAAAATTTTAAAATAATGTAACTATTTTATTATTCATAAATTACTTATAAAAAATCACTAATTTTGCCTCATCTTGAAGGATTTCCCCCTTTATTTAATTTGTTTCCTATGTAAAATTTAATAATTTATATCCTTTGATAAAAATATGTTCAATTGAAATGAATTTCGATGATAAAATATTTACTTAAAACTAAATATCTAAAGAGAAATAGAAGTAAAATAATAATTCACGTGTGCATTCATTTGATATTTAACATTAAACATTCTATAAAAATAGTTTAATACATTTGACGGTCGCAAGTATAATATTTTTTGCTCGAACTAAAAAAAAAAAAAAAAAAACGGAAAGATGAATAGAAAAATAAAAGGAAAAAATATTCAACGAAAACGTTGATCCATTTATTTTTAAATCTGAAATTCAGTGCTGTAATAATAGAGGTCAGAGATACAGTTCCGTTTATTTAGTCAACGAGCCATGGAGTCGCGGTCGTGTTGAAGAAAATAAAAAGGTATAAACCTGCAGTTGAAAAACCCTTTCTTTCAACTCTTTACTTATTTCCATAAAGTTGAACTTATTTTTTTATAAACTGAAATACAGTAAATGAAGAGCTTCCCGGGGGAGAAAGGGGAGGAAGAGGGTGAGGGAAGCAGAGCTTTTTTCTATACGGTGCCGGACGATTTAAATGCTGATAACGAAGCTAGATAAATGCTTTCGCTGTTTGCCGTATAATTTTTGGCCTTTTTACTTTTTTCGGTAAACTAACACTGCCAGCCATATGCCTGAAATAACGTTAAAGTATTTTCTTTCAATCGAGTTTTAACGGATTTTGTACTTGCAAAACGGTGACAGCCTGGCAGCTCATCCCGATTCCGAAGCTTTTATCCGGTATAATACTCACTGATAATTTGACAGACTTTTTTTTTTTTTATTTTTTGTTTCAAAAATTTGAAAAGCTATCGCCAGATAAATAAGAATATCTAATTATTTATTCAAATTAATTAACTCAGTTTTCATTCAGTTGTTTTTATTTATATTTATTAACTTGGCTAATTATCACGTGTAAATTACTTCATTAGCATTGTTACCGGTTGTAGCGAATGAGTCCATAAAAAATAATGAAGCTGGAAATTAATTGAAGATTTTTATTGGATATTCCAACGCGGTGATTGAAATTATTTTTGATTAATTTATGGACTAAAATTTTTTGCAATTAATTAAAGTTTCAATGTTTAAGGAGGTCCTTTCGCCATCAATGTTAAATAAAAAATATTAGATTATGCATAAAATTAAGCTTTATCTAATAGTTATATTTATATAACTAGTCCTTATTTGTCTAATAGTGAAGTTTAATTTATTCTTCACCGTGCATATTTTTGAAAAAAAAATTTCTAAAAATTTTAGTATTTTTTCCGAGTCTTACGAGAAAGTCAGACCTTAACAACTTTCTCGAATTATGGCATTAACCACCGATTAGATGGGGTGAAAAAAAACTCAAAATAAAGTTTTCGAAATATTCAGGTTTCATTTTTTGCAATAAAATATATAGGTTGCCGTGGAATTTATGGAGAATTTAAAATTATAAAATCACAGAAAATTTTTGAGTAACCTACATTTAAATGGCGTCAGAACATTTGGCAACGTTGCGTAGCGCGCGACCTTCAAACCATTCAATAAATTCAAACTAAACTTTAACGCACTTATGTTTTTCATACATACTTATTAATTAATTTATTGTTAACAAATTTTCATATTTCATAATTGAAAAATAAAACAATAATTAAAAAATACTAGCATTCTTGCCATGAGACATTAGAATGTTATGGTTTTATGACTAAACATTTTTAATTAATTTATTTATTTACACTGACTGCAAAAACTTAAACATGGTTAAGGTTATATTGTGCAAATGAAAATGTAAACAACCGATATATAGCGTTGCCAAAACACGGACAGGTTACTAACAGCTTATTTACAACAGTCAAATTAATTTTTGTATTTAACTATTTTTTTTTTAATTTTCAAAATTTCAACTATTAATGTCTCATATACTATTTATTTTTTAATTTTAGGAATTTTTATGGGTTTTTTATTTTAATTTATCGAATATTGACTACTACAGTTGTCGTGACTCAACTGGAGCGAAAGGACTTCCTTAATTCAAATTAAAAAAAAAATCTTATTTTGAATAAAGACTGAAAATAGGAAGTTATGATAGTTGTTCAAAAAAGTGCGAAGCTGTGAATCCAACTACTAAATGCAATAGATAACCATAACACGAAAGCCGTGAGCTTCAGTCAGAAAAAATCTATGCGAGTTATAGTTTGAACACTCTGGTGTGTAACAAATCTCACGTTACTCGCAGCACCGGTATCCACGTAACTCATTCATTTTAATTCGACACTGAGAAACTTTTCATTCACGATTCTAACGCCCAACCCACCGATTTATTTTCTCATACGTGTCGCTCGTATTTCTCCCTCAATTTGTTTGCCTTCGTTCCGAGTTTCCGTCGAATCAAATTCCAAATTAAATTGATCTCGCCTAAGACAATTATTTCTCTCGAAAGAGTTTAATTTTATCGACTGCAGGTCACTTATCAATCATAGAAAGAAATTTTTTCGTCAAGAATATAAAAACCAAGAAAAAAAATTGTTTTTTTGAATTTTGTTCTACAATTAATCAAAATTTCGTCACTATGAAAATCGAATTAGTGTAACACAGCTTATTTATGCTAAAAATAAATTTAAATCGTGTGTTTGCGTGACCGAAGGTAATTAGAGCCCTAAATAAAAACATCGGTGAAATATTCAACCACAGAGCCATTTGTGTGGCAGATTTCTGAATGGCAAACAGCAATTCACGGCGTTAATGCACTAAGCGAGAGGGAGTAGTCAACTACAGTTTATACTACACTAACTACAGTCTACTACGCGTGTTTCAGCGACATAAGCGGGCATATAATCGTACGTAATTAATTTAGCACAGTGAGAAAGTTGCACGGTCGCAAAGCGACACCGCTAATTGAACCATTAGTAGACACGTCACTAAAAATTAACCAGCTAGCATGTTATTGGGTTTAAGGACCAATTTCTTCATTATTGACTGTATCAACTAGAGCGTATAAATTTCTAAATGTGAAGATCGCAATTCATGATTCAAAATTTATCACTTATGGTTCATATGTTAGTGTAAATAAGCTAAATGGTGCAATAAGTCAACACGGCTTGGCTTGGAGTGAAGCCACCGGAAATGTCAACGGAAAATTTGGAAAGCTGCCGACTGTAAACAAGTTTAAATGATTGATTTTAAAACGCAGAGGCATTACACGGTCTACTCATGTGTCAATTACTTGGGTCATCAATAATAGTCACAAATCAAATGATTACGACAATAGTGGTGCTGGTTTTTGGAATTTTTCGGTTCAATTTGGGTATGTGATTGCCGTGACTTGTAAACTATAAATTAATAAAATTTTGCTTTATTAAATAATGACTTTTGTTAAATTGCACTGTACTTTCTTAAATATTGACATTTTTGAAGATATAAGCTCATCCTGATGTTACACTCATCAAAAGCTTTCATTTGAGTACCCACATGCATTTTGATATATTTTTCATATATACATATATTTAATATATATAAATATATGGAAAATTGATGTGGGTACTCAAATGAAAGGTCTTGATGAGTGTATCATCGGGATGAGCTTATATCTTTAAAAATGTCAATAGTTCACAAGATACAAGGTCATTTCTTAATTATGTATCTAGAAATAGAGCATTTTCGAATGCAGCCTAAATACTTATCATCATAAATTGATTATTGGTGAGAATGATATGAAACTTTGAAAAGGTACAATTTCAGGTCGAGACCTTTCTAACGATACCAAATTTAACCATAAAAACCCATTTTATCATATAAATACACTGGCCACAAAAATTTGCTTTTTCTCTTAATAATATAGATGAGTTACACTGTAGAAAATTTCAGAAGTGAAAATTTACTGTGGGAATAATTTTATTATTATAGCAGAGTAAACTAATTATTTATTTTTATTGAAGAAAAAAATAAAAAATAATAGTAATAATTTTTGTTTGTACTTTAAAAATTGAATAACAAAGTTAAATAAATTGATGTCGGATAAATATTACAAATGAAAGCAATATCGATGCAATCGTGACTGGTACCTGGGAATAACAGGTGGCGTTTGAGATAATCGTTTCGCGCAAGTTCTTCGCTCAGTGTAATTATATTTCCTATAGACACGAAACCTTTTTAAATGCTTAATAATTATTTAACAGAGTTATTACTCTAAAAACTATTCACCATTATATCCAAAATATCACGCAATTAATTACATCAATCCCAAAAACCCAACTAACTACTACCGTATATTATTTATCATCGAATTTAGTATACACCTTTAGATACATCTCGAGGATATGACTTGGCAGCTGGTCAAGTTTGTATTAATTTTCATTGAATATTCACCACGAAATACTGTTTATATTAATTTAATCCCTAAAAATTGCCAGGAATTATTCAAATTTAATTATAACTTCATTGTTTAGCAACTTCGGTCAAGAAATCGGTGACCCAGTTTCTGCTTGTAAACTACTGGGTTCTATTTTCGAGGTAATTAATTATTGTTTATCAATCAATTTATTTCTACTTCAGACAATTGAATCAATAAAATCATTTGAATGCTGTATTTTGTTATGAATTTCTAAAAGGTTTCAAAATATTGATAATTGTAAAATAGCTTACCTAAGTTTGTACTCAGTGTGGGGGGAGGTTTCTGATATTCGATAGTTACTCCCAGTCTGAAACAAAAAATATTAAATTTTCTTATGTATAAAATTTATTGCAGATAAGAAACCGTATAAGTTAACTTGATACATTGAGTAATGAAATTAATAACTTAACCCAATAATTATTAAATATTTTTTGTAGCTTTTCCATTTCAGTGAAAAATTTTCTGATATGTCATATATATAACTTGATATGAAAATTATTAAAATCAAGACATTTAAGCAATATAAAATAATTATTTATGCACATACCAGCCCATATATGAAAATAGGATGTATTAAGCCGGCTATCAGAATATGGCCAATTTCCACATCACGACATATATAATCGTATATAAAAATTATTTATACGCATATCAGACCATATCAAAAAATTTCATCACGAGAAAAATTTTTTAATTATCAATCTAAATTGTTTTGGCTAAGTTTCAAATCTTAACAGATGTTTACAACACAAATTTAATGTTTAAAACACAAATTTTTAAGTTTTCTTTTCTTCTTTTTTTTTACTCAAAATGCAAGCACATTACAATATTATTGTTTGTACCTTTTCTTTTATATGTAATATGATCTTATAAAAGGACGTTAAATTTATTCTCTTCACTGATAGAAGGATTTATTTGTATCAAAAAATATTTGTTAATATTTAACAAATCATTTATTAGAAACCACTTTTTAGTATTAAATAAATATTTCTTATTATTTAAAATAATTTGTTTGTATTTAATAAATCTGATATTCATTTATTAAATATTAATAAACCTTTTTAAATACTCAGAAATATTTGTTAAGGACTGAAAAGTGGTCTCTAATAAATGATTTGTTAAATATTAACAAATATTTTTAACTATAAACAAATCCTTCTATCAGTGTAGTGACCCTGTTATTGGCTATTGCTGTTGGGTCTTTTTGTAGAATCCCGGAAAAAATAGACCAGAAAGAATAGACCCGGAAAAAAATGACCTAGAAAAAATTTTAAAGTCATGAAAAATTCTTATTATTTCATATTATTTCAGATTTATTAAATTTCTATTATTATAATAATTTTTATTTTATAATAATTTTAATGAAATAATATGAATTTTTCATAATTTAAAAATTTTTTTCGGGTCTATTTTTTCCGGTCTATTTTTTCCGATTACTCTTTTTGTAAAAAAATTAAATAAATATATAGTATCAATAAATAAATAAATATATATATATCATATAGGATGTGCCATTTCAAAAAAATTTTTAACGGATTGCCATAAAATTTATAAAGATTGATAATCAGTACTTAGTAATTATTAAGAATATTTTTAAGGAGCATTAAATTGTATGCCATTACATTAGTATAGGTCTCATATCAATAACTAGGTCTAGATCGTAATAAACAACCCGCAAGCGTTTGAATTAATCCCTGAGGAGATAACGTGAGGCTTAAATTGACGTCGACACTTTACGGGTGCGAAATTAAAAAAAGCACGCAGCATATATACTCGACACTTTATAAAAAATGAACGGCAATAAAAACATTGGTAACGTTTAACATTATATTGCGTTATATATTAGACAATTTAAAGCACGAGGAAAAAGAGGGGATAAATGTAATAGATTTTTCTTCTCTTTTTTTTTTTTAACTCGTAAATAAAATTGATAGTTTATTGCCAGTTGTCGGCGTATACTTCAGCAATGGCGAGTACCAAGGTGCCAGGAACGATGTCGTTCTTCGAGTGACGTTAACAAACGTGCCGGTTAACCCTTAGAACATAGCGAACGAGCTCACGACAACTACTTCTTTTCCTTTATTACGGCAATACATTGACTTGTTTTCCTTATCTTTTTTTTTTATTTTATAAATTGCCTCCGACATAGTCACCGCACTCTCGACTCCATTTTTTCTTTTTCATTAATTTCATTTTTATTTTTAGTTTAAAGAACTCAACACTAATATTAACATTGTAATCTAAGAAATAAATTACGGTGAGTTTTTTATTATTGGCGATAAATTTACTTCTATTATTTACGGCGTCGTTATCAATAATAGTTTGTAAATAAATAATGAATCTGATTTTTGCTGAAATTAATGTTTTGTTTATTTTTATAACATTTTTAATTTTTGATCATAACTATCAATCTGCGTATTTTTAATTACCGAGCTTAAAACACTGGACGAAGTTTGAGAATTATTGCGAACTAACTATGTGACGCGCACATTGAATTTAAGTAAGTGTAACCCAGAATTCTAACTTACGGTAGTAGGACCAGTACGCGAGCGCAAAAGTTGGTTGTTCTGCCAAGAGAATTATGCTGGTACTGAATGAGGAACAAAGTAGAAAGATTAGATGAGAAGAATAGTAGGCCGTAAAGAATTCCAGTAAAATATATTAAGGCTTCAAATTGTTTTTCTTTATGGCATTTTTTTTTTACTTTGTAAAAATTTGGGAGAAAATTATTTTTTATGATTCTAATTTTAATTTTTATAAATTTTTTTTGATTCAGAAAAAATTAAAAATTAACATTTTAAAACAATTCTTTAAAATTGTTTTACTTCACGGCGGATTGAGGCCAAAAAGAATTTTTTTTCATCGAAACAATTGTCCTTAAAAAATATAGTCAACCTTGAATGAAAAAAAATAAACATTTTTTCAAAAATATTATTTTATAAACGTGAATAATAAAAATTTTGAATATTTTTGAATGTACACTTAGTAGAAACCGAAAAATTTATTGAAAGTATTTATCAATATTTTTTCACTCCGATATTTTCCTAAAAACAAAAAACAGTATTCATAAATGACAAATTTATTTGTGTCGAGTAAATATTTATAAAAAAAGTAAAGCACAAAATAATCCATGTGTTTATTTAACAGACGGTAACAGTTACAGAGTTTAAGTAATAATGCATGGTACTTGGTTGCCGTTTAAAAATATCTGTGAGTGGGTGAAAGATAACAAAACAGGAAAAAAAGCTAAAAATATATAAGAAGAAGCAGAACCAGAAAAATACGACGTGTCTCCTCGGGAATGCCGACAGAAATAAACTGGAAGATTGTAGCTCACCTACATCGTGTATGTGAGAACGTGTGTACAAAGAAAAAAAAAATAAATAGTGGAGCGAGAAGAAATGGGTCTAAAGTGGTCGGTAGCCATGTTGGTCCAGAGAAAGAATATACGACGGGTTTATATATATATGGCCTCCTTATATATTTTATTTATTTTCTTTCTTCATCCGCGAATGCTTCTCTTGCTCCCCTCTTTGTTACGTTAACTTTACTCTTAAAGTTTATACGAATCTACGGAGCTCCTGAGCACGACGGATGTTATTTCATCGTCGGATTTGTTTTTTTTCGGGTAATATGCCCCTTGGGAGCATCAGCGGGAGGAACTTTCAGGTAAGGGCGATGCTTATGAAACGGAGGCAGTTAAGCTCCCAAATATCGAGCTCGCACACCAACCAGTACAGCCCTTTTGTAGCAATATAGACTATAGCAAGAAGCGAGAAATCGAAAGATAAAAATGGGGACGCTTAAGTATTTATGCAGCCAGGTCTGGCGATTTTTTCACGCTAAATCTTTTAGCACGTGTGCTTTTTCTATTCTGGATACTAGACGGGATAGATGTATCGATTGTCGATGCACTTTAAGGAAACAACGATCCGGTCTTTCAATTCAAGTAAATAGTAAACAGAAGAAGCTTTTGTTATTCTATGATACTACTGTTCTTACTGTTCTGGTAAAATACACGGCTTGAATTGAGTACATATTGTAGAAAATTTTGAGAATAACAAATTTTTATTTTGCCGCCACATTGATGAATAAATTAACTTTGTTTAAGAGAAATATTCTTGAACCAAAAATGTTATCGATTATTTTGAAACAAGAAGAAAAATCTTTGGATTAGATAAAAATTTACTTAAACCAATTTTTTAGTTCAAGAATATTCTCGATTCAAGATTTTTTTCTAACAAATATCAAATTAATTTTTTATTACTTTTAATCTATATATATTTTCTAAAATATTTCCTAAAGAAAATTTAACAAATAAACTTAAATCTCTGTACGTTAAATAGTATATTACACTACAAGGGCAGAAAGTTGAGATTCCTGTACTGCGCGCCATGTGCCCTCGGCTTCACCGAGGGCAGCATGGCGCGCAGTTCAGGGCTCTCAAATTTCTGCCCGCGTAGTGTATACTAGTTTTCTTGCTATCCGGTCGAAAGTACGCAAAAAATTGCGTTGAAAAAAATTGATGCCTGCCCCCGACATTTGCGGCACGAGCGAAGCGAGTGCTGCTGGTCGGGAGGGGGGGGGGGCAGGCATCAAATACACCTGTCAATAAAGATATTAATTTATAATCTATGATATTACTACTTTCTTTTGAGAAAAGATCTTAATTTAATTAAATAAATTAAAAATTATAAATATATTATAAATTAACTCTGATTTCAAAAATAAAAACAAATAGAAAAATGAAATAATAATCGTAAAATGCATAGAAAAAAAAATTAAGAAAAAAATCTGTGTATTTTTTTAAATAATTATTTGTTCAATAATGAATTTATTTATTTGAAAATATTTATCAAAATAAAAAATATTTCTCGTTTTTTTTTTTTTTGTAATTTAAATATTTCATAAGTCTCATTTCATTAAAATAAATATTTATTTTCTTTAATTAACTTAGTTTCAACCTAAAATCATCGACACATAACAAGACAGATACATTCATAACAATCACAAGTAAGGTTAGGCTTATAAACATAAGTAATAGAGTGAGCGCGACTACCGACTTTCGGACTTTCTGCCGCCTCGTGTCTCGTTGTCAGTGCATGAATACATTATTTCGGCTCCCCATCGTAGGGCGCATGCGCGACTTGATCACGGCATAAAACTGAGGCTTTCTGCCGTGAAATCGCAGCGGGAACCCTGTACTTTCGACCGTCGTAGTAAGAAATAGTATATTACACACCTGTGGCAAGAAAATGAGAAATGTCTCAGAACACATATATGTTGCCCGAGGCGAAGCCGAGGTCGACATATATGTGGTCTGAGATATTTATTATTTTCCTGCCATAGGTTTGTATACTATTTTTCTGTCCGACAGAGGCGGAAAGCGGCAATTTCGTTTAGCGCAGCGGGCCGAAAGTTGCCACTTTCCGCCTGGAGGGCAGCAAAAATTTTATTTTAAAACTTGATCTCTCAGACTCAACTCTGTTATAGCGAGATAATTCAGCGACCATGCGCCATCTGTCGGAATTTTTTAAAACTATCTTTGACAAATATGAGTACATCAGACCATATCAACTCATATCAGAACATGTCAAGCTAGGTATGCCTTATATTAATATGACCAATTTTTATCAAATTTTGGAATTTAGATAACTTTACGTTATCAAAATCCATTTTTTAAACCTTTAAATGGTTGATTTAATTTTTAAAGTAAAATTTTTCAATTAATCTAATAAAAGAATAAACTATCCAATTACAATGTATTAACTTTTAAAATTTCTTGTCTTGGTAATCTTAGAAATCTTTTATTAGGTCTAGATCTACCTTCTTAATATATAATTACTTAAATTTTCTATCAGTGCAGTTTCTTTCATCTACTCATAAATTTAATTGTTATCTGATCCTATTTACATTTGACACCATGTTTTGTCCTGAGCCTTAAAAAAAAATCAGCGTTTCTTTAATCAACACTGTTTTTTAATTAATACTAAAAAAAAAACAATTCTTGTCCTAAGGTGGTAAAACATGCAATGTACTTCTTCAAACTTTACCTTTGTTCTCTCATTTAATTATATTTCCCTTTAACTTATTTTAATGGCTTGCCTCTCGTATTTCTGGACGCTTTGCCTTTTAATTCGCGTCGACGTTTCTTTGTAAACAAAAATAAACTTCGAAATTATTTTTTATTTTCAGAACATAAACTCAAATATATATTTATATTTTTTTCCGCAACTGAAATTGATCTTACGCTTTCATAATAAAAATGCGCATGCAGCTTTGTTTTAATGAAAAAAAACAAAAAAAAACCTAAATATGTTCAGTAGCAATAGCAATAACGAATAGCGGTAGTTCTTACGGCGTCACTGTAGAGGTCGCGGCAGCTCTATTCCGACTGGGAGTCAGCAGCGTCGCAGATGTTCGTACGTGCCTATCGTATGCTGTAATGCCTTTACTCGTTGGAGTATCACATGTGAGTGTAAGTACACATGTGTATTTCACAGCACGGCGTGTCTCTATGAGCTTGTTACAAGTAATTTCTATTTTAGATAACTTTATAGACAATTTCTCGGCAGTCCGACCGAGGTTGCGGTCACGTTTAAAAGGTATGCGACAACATTAATGCTATTTTGTGACCCCGTAAGCGTGTATAAACACTAGTGTAGTTACTGTACACAGAAGACATTACTTTGTAAACATGATTTAAGAAAAGCTCCGAGTATTTCCGTTTTACAGCCAACTATATGCATGTAAGTCTTATGTAAATTACATAAATATGAACATAAACATTATTATTAAACCCTTTCTTCTCTTTCTCGTTGCAGTATTATTATAAATATTACTCGGTGAGCAATTGTTTATTTAATCCGGCGTTTAATGTCTGCGATATTGACCACCAGCTCGTTATGCAAACTAATTGTAAATCCTAGCACCCATTTATGCATAAACATTTTCAATTTACCTCGCTCGTTAAATTATTTATCGTTGTAGTTATTAAATAAAATAAAATTAAAGTGATTATAGTTTTGCGGTCGCTATTAACAGAACAAATAATATTTTCATAGCGCTCTCTGAGAGTCTATTAAGAAGTTAGCAAAAGTTTAAAAATGAAAATTGGAAATGTTAAGGGCTTGTGGATGGCAGTGAAAAAGTTTACCGGCTGACATGCTTCTAAAGTTTTTGTTTGGTTCACTAAACTAAAATAAAACCAATTTTCTTGACCTGTGAGACAGGTCATTACGATAGGTTCTGGTCTGGAAGAAATAGAAAAATAATATGGAGCTTTTTCGTTTTAGTTTATAATTTTTTTTATGACTTACGGTTGAAGAATTTTATCTCTAAGGGTATAAATTACCTGTGGGATATTATAGTACAGAGGGAAAATTTGTTTGCGAAAATTATTATTACGTAAGGAATATTTTTAATGCTCGGAAGTCAAAAATTTTTTTTCTTATAAGTAAGATGGTACTAGAATTTTATTTGTGCGCACCTGAATATAGAGTTTGCATATATTTTCATGCTTATGATATATTCGACCAATCACATTACAAATAAATTGGCTTCATCTCAATTTTATGTTGGGATAATGATTTTTGAAAATAATAAGCTTTAAAAGTTAAAATAAAACGTGATTGTTAATTTTAAAAATTAATGTGATGCTTCTAATGCCTAAAGTAAGTTTTTTTCAAAAAACATTTTTTTTAGAAGTCAAAAAAAATTTTTTTGAAGAATTTTTTTTTCTCAGAAACTGTAGTTCATATTTTAATTAAAAAAAAGAGAAGTATTTTTTACTCATTTAAAACTTCTACAATTTTTAATTGAAGAACTAACACTAAAATTACTCTTTAAATTTTAAATGAATAAATTGTAAAGCACTCAAAATATCCCGGCGAAACTTATCTGAGTAAAAATGAATTTTTCTTGATAGTAAGTCAGATTTGGGTGTAATATAAATTGCTCATTATTGACGGACACGTAATTACCCACAAGTAGAGTATTTCCGACAATCACTGTAATTGTATATACAATGTACATAGTAAAGTGTGCTGCTAGTATATAGGGGCAATCTCCTGGAGAACAAGAGATACACAGGATCTGAGAGCAAGTGTATGTAATCGAATATGTAGGTAGGGTTTGTATCGTCCAAGTGCGACAGCCCTCTGTCTGTGTACGCCATGTATTATATACAAACACAATGCATTATATATCCACATGTATACATATATGCAGTGTATATCGTATATTGTGTATTGTATACAGTATGTAATAGATAATATATGTAGGTAGACTACAGTGGAGACCCGAGCAAGGGAATACATGGGCATAAATACGTATAGGCAGACACGAGGTGCGAGAGAGAGATACAGAGAAGGATTTAGTCTAGTGGGGGTGGACGTTAGATGCAGGTGGTGCAGTGTATTTATAGTCAAGCCGTGACTCCTCTTCCTGTTCCGTTTCCTCTTCCTTATACCCAACCGAGGCACAGTCAGCTTCGCTAGGTTACCTTATCTACTTTCTTACTCTGGCTCTTGGTTACTAGGATGCTGCACCACCGTGTATGTAGTGTGAGTGCTTTAGTCTAGACTACACTCGACAACACTCGAGAGTCTAGAGACTCGACAACCTTTTGCTCCTCGACGAAACCTGTTTCCGTCGGATACTTAAATGTATAGTAAAAGTACGACCAAAAATCATAACTTTGTTCGGGATTTCGGATATATTGCTTATAGTTGGACTTGAGTAATGCCTCGGGCTCAAAACTTTTACCATATAGTCACATTGTTCGATATAATACGTGCATTTAGTGGTCAGAGGAAAACAGTTGCTGCTTTGGTCGCAAAATGTCCAAAAATGTACTTGATGTAAAATATAATAATAAATAATAAAAAATTAACTAAAAAAAAATTTTTTTGAGATAAAAAAAATCTGTTGGAAGAGGATTCTATTGTTCTAAAAATTATTATCACTGAAAAAAAATTGAGAGAAGAAAAAAAATCTTGATCCAAGAAAATTATTTTGAAGAAATTGATGATTTTGAAGTAGACGGAAAGAACAAGATGATACTGGATAGCATCCTAGATTATGCTGAGCGAAAAAAATTTCAGATAGTAGCTAGTATAATCCAGTTTACAATGAGTGTAATACAGATAGTAGCTATAGTATAATCCAGATATCACTCAGTATAATCTGGATTTTTCTAGCTACTATCTGAAATTTTTTTTCACCAGATATCACTGAGTATAATTTGGGATGATATCCAGTGTCATCTTGTTCTTTTCGTGTAAAAAAATTTTTAAACCAATTACAATTCACTTAAATGAAGAAAAATTTTTTGACTCAAGAATTTTTCAGCTCTACTCAAGATCATCAAATTTTTCAAAAGGTTTTCTTGGTTTATATGATCTTTAATATTTGTAAAAATATATAAAAATTTTTAATTTATTAAAAATTGGCTGGATTAAAAATTTTTTCAAGAAACTTTTAAAAATATAAAAAACAAAAAAAGTTAAGCTCATTTTGGATTGGCTTACTCGGAGAAGCGAATGAATATTCGCCATGATGTGTATGCTCGAGGCTTGAAGGCTGAAGGAACAAGAGATTTGAGTCGAGGACACAATTAAGCTAAGCAACAATGAAAATCGGTGATGTGTAGATCGGGGATCACCTCGAGAACGGGCTCGCTGAATAGAAGCTTGTCTATACACGCCGGTCGGGCAATATTCCAAGATGAGATACATCGACTCGATGACATATCGAGCATGTAACCTACCATCGCCGATAATAAGATAATCTCCCGGAAATCCTCTGAAGTGGATTCAATAAACATCTCCACTCACACCACACACATATCCGCCGGTAAGTTCCAATAGAATGATAATGATAATGATGATGGTAATAATAATACAATAACGATACTTCAAGGGGTTTTGTCCTTTTATCGTCCTCCCTGATTTGATTTTAAAAGATAACGAGGGCTTTTTGACGCTAAGCTAAATGACAGTCTCTTGAGTGTATCAAAGAGATCAGCCGCAAGATATCCTCGTGTTTGCCTCAATTTGGCTGGCTTCAGTCTGACATCCCTTGAATTTAGATTAAAACCGAGATAGCGTCTTTGAGGTGTCTGATGGATATTAGACTCTTTAGCTGGATCTTTCATCAAACGATAATTCATTTTGTAAAGTTGCTTTGGGGTGAGCTCGATTTTCATCGTAATAAATTTTTTTTTCTTATTTGCTAATTCTGTGTGTCGAAGGAATGCTTTTGAGGGTTCTTTGCTTTTCACAGTACAAAAGGATAATATAAATTATTTCCAATACTTAAAAATTTTGAGGAGGATTTTTTTCTAGAAGGTGGAAGAATTTAGTTATATTCATCAATTATAATCAATGTCAGTTTGATTACATTCGACGGCTTCATGTCAATTTAAAAAAATTAATTAGAAAAACTAATCTTGTGCAATATGTAAAAAATTATTTTATTTTTTTAATTTATTATATTTATTCTGTAGTATATTCATTTAAAAATTTTTACACAACATGAAATTTTTATTGTAAATAAAGCCACACTGATAGAAGGATTTGTCTATAGTTAAAAATATTTATTAATATTTAACAAATCATTTATTAGAGACCACTTTTTAGTCCTTAATAAATATTTCTTAGTATTTAAAAAGATTTATTAATATTTAATAAATGAATATAAGATTAATTAAATACAAACAAATCATTTTAAATACTAAGAAATATTTGTTTAATACCAAAAAGTGGTCTCTAATAAATGATTTGTTAACTATTAACAAATATTTTTTAATACAAATAAATCCTTCTACACGGAAAAAAGAAAACTCGAAAAATTACAGTATATAATCCAACGTGGCGCTTCGTGATGAAAACTGGAAAAATTACAGTTTCAGATTATAATTATTACAGATTTTATAAGAATTACATTGTAGAATGTAAAATTTACATTGAAAGCTCTGAATATTAAATTAAAAAATTGAATTTAGAAAAGTGTTATTTCAAACTGTAATTTTTCTAGTTTTCTGTTAATTACGACGGGACCGATTTTACATTTTATACTGTAATTTTTCGAGTTTTCTTTTTTCCAAGTATCAGTGCAAAGAAGCAAAATTGTTAATAATTTGGCTTACAATTTAGTGCTGAAAAATAAAATTTGTCGCTAGATAAGATGATTGAATTATTCGTAAAAATAAGAACGATTCTGATTATTTGGTCATGCAAGCGTAACAGAATTGATTTTGCGTCAGAAAATTAGTGTAATATTACGGTATTAACATTAGAGGTGATCAAATAAAGCAATACTAATTAACTATTATATATTAGCGTAATAATAATAGATGTATTTGAATAATACAGTATTTGTATAATAGATAATAATGTAGAGTATTTGTTTACTTAATAAAAATATCAAAACAATACTTCTATTGTTGGTATTGACGTAACATTGACGGATCAATATTATGACATCAAATTGTTCGATAACAATGCTCTGTTTGTTTGGGTGATTAGATAATTTAACTATCGTTCCAAGGGTTTCTCTGCACCGAAACAAGAATATCAATAATTTCTAACAAATATAAAAAAATTTGTACTGTTGATATAAGATGTAGCACCATCAATATCCATGACAACCAGAGAGATTTTTCTTCATGATCTGAAGCCAAATAACGGAAGGTGTTTTTCCGTGTCGACATTAGATTCTGCCTCGAGACGTCCCGCGTTACGTGCGACAAGAGATCTCAAGAGTGAGGGTGGAAGGTAGAAGGTGACCGTGGATCAGAGAGAGAATAATAAAAATGGAGAAACCAAAGAAGAAGAGAGACGGAAGATGAGAGCGATGGAAAAGACGCAACAGGTGTCAACGGCTAGCAATTCTCGACCCCCGCTGGTAGAGCGCTGTATCCGAGTTCTCGTCCCACCACTCTCACCCTCTCACTCGCTCACCCTTCCGACACTGAGCACTCCCTTTGCCCTCGACTGCTCGACTGCTCACCTCTCACTCTCTCCCCCGCAGATCTGACGGGATAGCAAAAATGTTTAATGGGGTGAACTCACTGGAAAATACCACTGACGCGTTTGCCTTGTACTACCGAGCCGAGAATATCCTTTTTCTCGATCAGTTTTGCATTAGTGAACTAGTTGAGACTAGAGGGCTTCTTATCGGTTTATTGGATTTATAATTTTAACACTCCTGTTCTTTGGTTTTTTTATTTCGTTAAATTTAGGGAATAAATTAAACCTTTCAGGTGAAATTAAGTCAGAAATAAATTTTGCCGAGTTATAAATTTATGAAAATAAATTTCGTACTTTTAAAATTTATAGAATTGAATTTTTAAACTCAATTTTTTTAATTTTAGAAAATTATTGTATAAAAAAAAATTTGTATTGATTTAAAATCATAAGTAAAATATTTGGAAATATAAAAAAATGGTACACGGAAAAAAATTAATTATACTACTTACTGTATAAAAATAGTAACTCCTACTATCTAAAATGGTAATAAAATTAATTAGTAACAAAATAATAGGTGATATCATTGACAATTGTAATAGTTACTATTAATAATGGTAACGGTAACTATCAAAAATAATAATTGTAATTGTTATAAATTATAACTGTTACAATCGAAGATGGTAACTGTAACCATCTCAGATTGTAAAAATTCTGAAAGAAAAAATAATATAAGTTTACTTAACTAAATCTTTTATTTACATCCATATTTTAGCTAATGTACATTTTTTTCTTTGAAATATTAAAATATTTTAAATTCCTTTCAAAATTTTTTTTTGAAAATTTGTTTTTTTTTAAGATTAAAAATTTTTTTTTTAATTTAAATTTTATTGAAAATTTTGATTTTTTTGGAAATTTCAAATTTTTTTTGAAAAATTTGGCGTTGAAACTTGTTTTAGACAAATAAAAATTTAAATATACATTCAATCCGAATTTAATCCCGATTTTTTGTGCACTACACTGTACTACAACTGCTTTTAGTTTATTCAGAAATGCATCCACAGTAACGTAGATTCTTAATTTTTTTAATATTTTTTACTAGCTTAGATAGTAGTTATTATTATTACTGATGGTAACTGCAACCATCAGGTTATATTAGGAATTACGATTTTGATAATAGTAGTAACTAATTAAAATAATAACAGTTATTATTACTGATTACCATCATAATAGTAGTAGTTACCATCAGGATGGTAAATACTACAATTCAGATGGTTTACTTAATTATTTAAATAATATTTATTACTATTGAATTCAGTTAATAAATTTTAACATAACTAGATAATAAACTCTACTATTAAATTTTCTCCGTGTAAGAAATCTTTTTTGTAGAAAATTTAATTCGTTACAAACTTATTTCATATAAGTTTTTTAATTACAAGACTTACCGATCAATAAAAATCAACCAAAATAATTTTTATTTGAATTATATAATAATTGATAATAATGTTAAAGGAAGAAATTTCAAACAACACAAGTATAAATTAGAACACAGATATAAATTGAAGCTAACAAGGTCTCTGCTTTAAAAATAAGTCCCAAGTAAACAACAGATAGCGAAACAACAACAAACAACAACTATCCCAAACCAGTGTAAACATATAATAATACATCGGTTTATGAGAACGGGAATTCAATATTAACAAAAGTGACGCAGGTGAGCCGCCGGTTGACGACAAACAATGCACCGTTTACTGTTTACCCTACTAAATGCATCACGTGGGTAATACATTTGCTCCCCCTAAGCACCGCTTTCACATCTACGTCGCTCCCCTTATCACTCGACCTATAAACCATTAAACGTTAACGGGATTTATGCTAAATAAGCATCAACCCACTCGTTGTTACCAAAGTTAATTATATTTGGTTAGCAGATACCTGCGAGATAACCCAAAAATCAAAAAATTATCAGATAAACGCTACGAACTAATATTTTGTATATAATAACCGGGTAATTATGAACCCGGTAGCTCTGACTTGTGTCTATTGGGTTATGCTAATCCAGTACAAATATATCCGTCATACATCAACCAGAACTTTATTTTAAGTTTTAGTTAAATATGTTTATCGGTTTTTCATCGTTCTCGCTCATAAATTCCGCTCGCTTTGTATTTAATGTTGGGTCGTGTAGAAATTAATTTTTTATCGTGATTATTTATATCCTGGCTCGCGACATATCGGGCGAAACGGATCAGTTATATTTATTTTTTACATAAATTTCTGAACTTTAATGGATAATTTTGTTTGAAATGTCAAAGGTCGGAGTTAATATGGACGTTTGAATGATTTTTTTTAAATCCAAATTCTGTCTTTCAATTGTACACTCTGTGATTATTTAATTTAATTTAGATAAAATAAATCGTTTTTATTATTTATGAATTCATAGATTGCGTTTAATTCAATAAAGTAATATAAAAATGAAATCAGTAAAAATAAATTGGAATTTTTAATTTAGTTATTGAAGAATAAAATACTTAAAAATATTTGTGTAGTTTTCAATACTGTGAAATGGTATTTTTTCTGCATAATTATTCAATTTTAACATTTAAATAATAAATATAATAAATTCATTTCCTCAAATACGATTTAAGACAACAAATTTTAGTCATTCTCTAACAATTAACCTTCGGAGTACTCTGGGGAACTTAATTTAAATTATCATAAATACTTGATACAATAAATTTTTATATTTGATCAAGATATTTAGATACTTTAGAGAAGCAGCGCCACCTACTTCAGCTGAGAAAAAAATTTTCTCACCTTGAGAAAATTTTTCTTTTGAATATTTGATACCCATTTTATATTATTTAAGCGTGCAATTATACATATTGAATGAAAAAAATGATTCAATATTATTTGATCTTCCCGTTTGACATCTTAATTAATAAAAATATTAATGAAAATTTACTTCTATCTTTATATTTAATTTTTTGGAGCAAGAGAAAAATTTTCTCAAGACAAAAAAATTTTTTTCTATCAAGATACATATTTCTCAAAACAAGAGAATTAATTTTGTTGGAATAAGTGAAATTTCTTTTGTCAAAAAAAAATTTTTTTTTCGCTCAAAAAAATAATTAGGAAGAAAAATATTTTCTTGGCTCAAGTGAACCTTTTTTTCTATGCATAATTATCATTAAATTTAATTTTTCAAGAAAAAAATAACTACAATTAATTAAAAATAAAACGTAAGTTAATTTATCTAAGTCTATTAAGATTCTGGTAGAAATGATATCGTAAAATCCGTTGGCTCGGACGCCAATTCCACGAGGAATTCAAAGGACCGGGTTATATTATTCCGATGAAACTGGAGATGTCTCATATTCCTAGTGAGAGAGCAAGTCTATAGAGTATACTCCAGTTTCCCAGCCGCCTCGTAAGACGGAAAAGGATAAGGATAAGGAGAATGAGAATGGGAATGAGAATAAGGAACAGAACCCGAGACCGAGTTTGAGGAGTGGAAGTTTTACCGGGGCAACTGGAAATCCATGGTCTGGAGGTAAGAATGCTCGTGAATGGTATGCAAGTGAACGGATGCCTTCTAAGATGGTAGTCGGGGAGCCCTAGGTGCTCTGGAATTTCGCACTCCAGTACATAGGACACAGGTCCTCGACGTTTTCAACTTAAGAACATTCCATAAGGCGGATCTCGATCTATTCTAAAAGTCTGACCGGTCACACTGCCGATTATCAGGATTCGTTGAAATCCTCGGGTATTTTAGACGGATTACTCTGGTAGCCGGTGACAGGCAGTCAGACACCACCGGAGTCGAGGCTCTAGAGTGCATCGAGACTATGCCGAAAAGCATGTGATGAGAATTACCGCACGAGTTCTACTCTGGTGATACAAGATAGCTGTAAGATCTAACCAAGATCGAAGAGAGCTCGATGTACGAGATGAGGTGGAGAATGAACAAAATGGAGAATTGAAAATTGAGAATGGAGGGGAAATGGGGAATGCAGAGTGAAAGCCGAGGAAGAGGACGAGGGCATACTCGGCAGTTGATAGACGAGACGTTGAGAGCTTTTCGATGTTGCGCGTGTATTAGAGACAGAGAAGTACGATTTCTCAAGTTGGGATGAACAGCCAAAGAGAGACGGAAAAAAGTAAACAACCAGACGACAACCAAATAAAAATAATAATCCTAATAAAAATAACAATAAAAAGCGAGAAATAAGATAATGCTTGTGTACTATTTCAATAAAACCGAATTATTTCCTCGTTAGAAAGGAAACTGTGGTAGCGGAACATTTTTCATGGCAAAGGTTTTTATTGGTCTAAGATTTCTCGCTGATATTTTTTTAACTTTTTTTTTTTACATAAAAATTTTAGTCTTATAATAAACTAAAAAGTAGAAAATAATTTTCAATGGATGGCAAATAAGAATAGAGTTGTTTTGAATTATGATAAAAAATGCTTGAATCAAAATTTACTCTAACTCAGAAAAATTTGTTAATACAAATTTTAAATTTGATTTAAAACGATATAACTTTTCAAAATAATTTTGGTTCAAACGTTTTCTCTTTTGCGAATTCGATTTTGACTTTGAATAATTTTTGAAAAAGTAATTTTATCTAAAATACTTAAGATACATTTTCTGTAGAGCATTTAATGGTATAGAAAAATAAAAATTGATCAAAAAAAGTCTTATTTTTTCAAGAGATAACAAAATTAATAGAAAAAATAATAAAATTGAATCGTTTATTTGAGAAACCCCATAAGTCATATGGGGTTTCCGTATAACTTGTGGGGTTTCTCAAATAAACGATTCAATTATTTTCTTTATCAGTATTTCTCATTTTTAGATGATTTTTAATTTTAAAACTAAAGAAATAAATATAGTTTTTACTGTCGTGAAAGTCACAAGTTTTTTTTTCGAAACACACTCCGAAGATAGGACTGGATGATTTATTACCGAATTAACATAATGCAAGCTGGATTTAA